>NC_048569.1:7583825-7593825 GCF_013265735.2 Oncorhynchus mykiss | reverse complement strand
CAACTCCCTCCTCAGTGACGTCCCCAAACGAAGGGCCAGGCAGTGTGCACTCTGATACCTCAAACTGACCACCTCACTGATCGTCTCTTTTCCACCTAATATGCTACCGTGCCCTCGACCAATGTGACTGAACCAAACAGAGGCCATACAGAACCAATCACCTCCCTCGACTGAGTCTAACCCCTCCCCCCTCCACTCCAGACAATGTCGGCCATTTTGTAAAATCCCATCCAATAACCTTCACAGTCAAGACTGATATGATTGGATACAGCTTTTAGCAACATTTTTCTGAACATAAATATATATTAACTGACAGACCGACGAGTTGGGGTTCTGAATGGGAAGTCTAGAGAAGATAACAGTAGATGTATTCAAGTAAAAACTGAAGACCGTGCATCTCTCTCAACCCTCCAGATCTACTCTTTTTGTTCTTCTCTCTTTGGGCCAACTAAGACTGAAGGCAACGTACTGAAGGCAACAACGGTCCAATGGATTTTCTTCTGCCAGTATCACTATACAACTGTTGTGGGGACAGCGGAATCATTTAAAGTTGCAGGTGCCCAACTGACGGAAGGTCAATGCTTCAATGGACTTAGGATGGCTGCACCTCTAGTGGGCTCTTTTGTTTTTCTGATACTAACATCCCGGATTTAACATTGTTTTGTGGATTGACACGATGAAGGACATTTAAAAACGACAGCTTTTTTTGTTGTTGTCATGCTCTTATTCTCCAACATGAGTCCTCTTGCTGAACATGAATTTCTACACCTTTTATTGGACACTGTGCATTCTGTTTCGAATGGATCGTCGTTTGATAGTATTCACTCCGATACTGTCCCAAATTCATATTTGTATGATCATGTGTCACCATATCTATCTATACAAATTACATGTACTAATAGTAATACCATTTGAGGAGTTCCCCCGAGAATTGTGTGTCAAATCAGAGCTGTAATGATTTACCTCGTGAAAATGACGACGTTTTCACCATTTCAAACGGATGTTTAGTAACTTAAGAGTGCTACCTCTTCTTAACCTCATCACTAGCATTATTAGCATCTGACTATTCTAAATCCCCATTTTACGTTTGTTTTACATGTCTTGTAATTAGCTCTTGTACTTTTGATCTTGTTGGGGGGGGGGGGGGGATTGCTGCATTATTGCAACTTTACTAATTGCCAGATTAACGCTTAGCAGTAGTGTTTAGTTAAAGAACAAAAGGTAAATTTGAGCCATTCAACCAAACTAGGAGGCCGCTACGGTACTAGCTTCCCAAAGAGCTAGTCACGTGACCTGTCATTTTATGGGAGTGTATTAATTGACCATGATCCATAAATGTCAGTGGTGGAATTTACTAGAAGCCTGTATGGATGTGAAAGGTGACGTATCCCCCCCCCCCCCCCCCACCCACCCACCCAACCCCCATTTCCACTTGTGGGAATACAGGCTGTGGGGGTACAAAGACACATGTACGGTCGTACACACCTCACAGTATTCCCACAAGGGGAAATAAGCCACTTTTTTTATTTTATTTTTTACATGTAAGAAACACGTATGTTCACCACCAAAACAGTGAAACTGTTGTAAATACCCGAAGAACGTTTTGAAGAACATTTTGAATGTTGCTGATTTTGTTACTTATCCTCTTTAACTATATGAATGAAAAGACATAGAGGTCTCAGTTCCCAAACCTGTGTATTTCAGACTCTTGTTTCACAGCCATGTTTTTCTTGCTTCACTTATTTTTCTTTTGTATCATGGCCATTTTGAAACTGAATGAAGTCCTGATAAAACAAAAAAAAAATATTAAAAAAAATATTTGTGTCAGTGGTCCTAATGTATTAAATATGTTTCATTTGTAACCGCACTCCGTGGAGGATTCGGACCCCCAAACGAGTCCTCTGTGCTAGTTTGTGTAGTTTCAAACACAAAAAAATAAACTTTTGCTTTAATGCTTTGAGTCACTGTACTTTCTCCTCAGCACAGCGAATTATCTCCTCAAGGTAAATGCTTTTGAGTCGCTGAATTATCTCCTCAGCACAGCGAATTATCTCCTCAAGGTAAATGCTTTGAGTCGCTGTACTTTCTCCTCAGCACACCGAATTATCTCCTCAAGGTAAATGCTTTTGAGTCGCTGAATTATCTCCTCAGCACACCGAATTATCTCCTCAAGGTAAATGCTTTTGAGTCGCTGAATTATCTCCTCAGCACACCGAATTATCTCCTCAAGGTAAATGCTTTGAGTCGCTGTACTTTCTCCTCAAGGTAAAGCGGTGTCTAAACTCTTCTCCTTCCAACTCATTGGACCAGTATTCTACACTACTGATTCGATCCAACAGTAAGTCATTCCACAATTGTGCAAGAACAATACAAAAAGCCATTCAGTACTAGACAGAGGCACTGGTTGGAGAACATTCCATCACAAACCTTCAAATGACCTTGTGGGACTTTTTCCAAGCCATTAGAAAAAGTGTTCCAAGCCATTAGGAGAAGTGTTCTAAGCCGTTAGGAGAAGTGTTCTAAGCCGTTAGGAGAAGTCTTCCAAGCCGTTAGGAGAAGTCTTCCAAGCCGTTAGGAGAAGTGTTCTAAGCCGTTAGAAGAAGTGTTCTAAGCCGTTAGGAGAAGTGTTCTAAGCCATTAGAAGAAGTGTTCTAAGCCGTTAGGAGAAGTGTTCCAAGCCGTTAGGAGAAGTGTTCCAAGCCGTTAGGAGAAGTGTTCCAAGCCATTAGAAGTGTTCCAAGCCGTTAGGAGAAGTGTTCCAAGCCATTAGGAGAAATGTTCTAAGCCGTTAGAAGTGTTCCAAGCTGTTAGGAGAAGTGTTCCAAGCCATTAGGAGAAGTGTTCCAAGCCATTAGAAGAAGTGTTCCAAGCCATTAGGAGAAGTGTTCCAAGCCGTTAGGAGAAGTGTTCTAAGCCGTTAGGAGAAGTGTTCTAAGCCGTTAGGAGAAGTGTTCTAAGCCGTTAGGAGAAGTGTTCCAAGCCGTTAGGAGAAGTGTTCCAAGCCATTAGGAGAAGTGTTCTAAGCCGTTAGAAGTGTTCCAAGCCAATAGAAGAAGTGTTCCAAGCCATTAGGAGAAGTGTTCCAAGCCGTTAGGAGAAGTGTTCTAAGCCGTTAGAAGAAGTGTTCTAAGCCGTTAGGAGAAGTGTTCCAAGCCGTTAGGAGAAGTGTTCCAAGCCGTTAGGAGAAGTGTTCCAAGCCGTTAGGAGAAGTGTTCCAAGCCGTTAGGAGAAGTGTTCCAAGCCATTAGGAGAAGTGTTCCAAGCCGTTAGAAGAAGTGTTCCAAGCCGTTAGAAGAAGTGTTCCAAGCCGTTAGGAGAAGTGTTCCAAGCCATTAGAAGTGTTCCAAGCCATTAGAAGAAGTGTTCCAAGCCGTTAGAAGAAGTGTTCTAAGCCGTTAGGAGAAGTGTTCCAAGCCGTTAGGAGAAGTGTTCCAAGCCATTAGGAGAAGTGTTCCAAGCCGTTAGAAGAAGTGTTCCAAGCCGTTAGAAGAAGTGTTCCAAGCCGTTAGGAGAAGTGTTCCAAGCCATTAGAAGTGTTCCAAGCCATTAGAAGAAGTGTTCCAAGCCGTTAGAAGAAGTGTTCTAAGCCGTTAGGAGAAGTGTTCCAAGCCGTTAGGAGAAGTGTTCCAAGCCGTTAGGAGAAGTGTTCCAAGCCATTAGAAGTGTTCCAAGCCGTTAGAAGAAGTGTTCCAAGCCGTTAGAAGAAGTGTTCCAAGCCGTTAGAAGAAGTGTTCCAAGCCGTTAGGAGAAGTGTTCCAAGCCGTTAGAAGAAGTGTTCCAAGCCGTTAGAAGAAGTGTTCCAAGCCGTTAGGAGAAGTGTTCCAAGCCATTAGAAGAAGTGTTCCAAGCCATTAAGAGAAGTGTTCCAAGCCGTTAGGAGAAGTGTTCCAAGCCGTTGGGAGTGTTCCAAGCCATTAGGAGAAGTGTTCCAAGCCATTAGGAGAAGTGTTCCAAGCCGTTAGGAGTGTCCTTGTGGGAGCCTGGTTGACGGTTCGCGCTAAGGAGCAGTTGTGGTATTAAAGGGTTGGGACTCTAAAAGGTAGAAGTGCTCGTGTAATGAAACAGACTCTTCTTCTCAGATGACCTCGGCTGGTGGGTGACAACATTGCTTTAATAGTACTAAATGTGGCAACTGGCAATTGGCAACAGTTAAAAAGCTATTTGGGGCTTAATTTAATTTGAGTGCTCCTACGAGTACCTTACAGAACCACAAATTTCTATTGTGAGGGTGTCATTTTTGACAGTGAATTAAGGTTAGTTTTTAGGACATAAAGGACAATGGATCATGATGGTACGGTTCAAGATTTTGCATAGCCCAAGATGTTCTATTGGCCGATACACAAAACGTCATCCAACTGAATGGCGTAGGGAGAATGTCATTGCCTCAGTCATTTTATATGCTAGGTGATAAAAATGGGGGGAAAACTAGATTGTGAGCGATAGAACCGTGTCTGGAAAACATCATCTGCAATGCTTTAAATGGGAATACTGCAGACATGCATGTAGAAACATGCACACACACACACATATACACACACACAGACACACACACAGACACAGACACAGCAGACCATAATATGTAGCAGTGTTTTCACTGCCATGCAGCCCCTGTCCATTCTGTGGCCACAGATATACAAGAGGGTTGAAGAGAACACAGTGGATCCCTGTCAGTGAAATAAGCTCCACACTGTGACAAAGGCCAACAGTAGCTGTGCCAGATTCAGAGAGACAGAGAGCACAGCAGGCTATCGCTGGACAGCCAGAATGACCAACATAGAAGGCCACAAGACAGCCTAATGTCCAAACCTCACTGCCCCTGTTATGTCGATCGTAATCAGAGAATGATCGTAACAAATTTTACATACCAAATCCTACGAATTGCCCTGAGGTCAAGTTGAAATAGCAAGCAGAGACTCTGCTAACACTGTCAGCGGAGTTCCCCGTCAGCTTTCAGCTCCATGCTGCCTGGCTTCCATCACCCAAGTGTACGAGGAAACAAGCCAGGCACATTGTTGTTGGGTTTTTTTTTGGGATGATTAAGACATTTGGAAGAAAAGGCTCAACCAGTGAATTCATGTGTGTAACAAATGGCAGTGTTGGTGGTGTTGTACAAACATCAACAACAACAACAACAAAAATAAATCTGAAAAACATGCCAAGAGGTAGGATTTGTTCTTAAGATGTGGTTCTTACAAGGTTTGAAGCTACTCTTTTTATTTGGGACTTATCATCCCCGGTTTGGTAATTAAGAATAAACAATTCCCTTTTCTACTATGATATGTTAATGATCCAGAAGATATAAATGGTATTGCACACACACACACACACCGGAAAATTGCTCAAATAAACAACATTGTCAACTTCAGGGATAAAGCAGAGAAACACTAATTCAGGAAGATGCTGGTTATTCTTGTACAAGGTTAATTAAAACAATATATTCCTAATGAAATGAAGCATGCGTGTGTAAACATGCATCATTAAATATGAAAATCAAGAATTTTACTTTGTAATCCTGAACTCTAGAAGCCAATTGTTGAAGAGCTCGAATACCGAACATAGAATATGCCATATGGTTTTACTCACAATCTTTGATTAATTGCTTTCGAATAATGTTCATTGAGCGTAATTTCATATTTCAATGGAGTACCGTAATGATTCCACTCTTCTCTGCTAGATAACAAGACATGATTACATACTGTATGTTATCTACATTTACACTGTAGTCATTTAGCAGACACTCTCATCCAGAGTGACCTACAGGAGCAATTAGGGTTGAGTGCCTTGCTCAAGGGTACATCGACAGATTTTTTTAGGGTTAGTGTATGGGTTAGGGTTAGGGTTAACGTTAGTGTATGGGTTAAGGTTAGTGTATGGGTTAAGGTTAGTGTATGGGTTAAGGTTAGTGTATGGGTTAAGGTTAGTGTATGGGTTAAGGTTAGTGTATGGGTTAAGGTTAGTGTATGGGTTAAGGTTAGTGTATGGGTTAAGGTTAGTGTATGTGTTAGGGTTAAGGTTAGTGTATGGGTTAGTGTATGGGTTAGTGTATGGGTTAGTGTATGGGTTACGGTTAGTGTATGGGTTAAGGTTAGTGTATGGGTTAGGGATAGTGTATGGGTTAAGGTTAGTGTATGGGTTAAGGTTAGTGTATGGGTTAGTGTATGGGTTAAGGTTAGTGTATGGGTTAGGGATATTTTATATATATTTTTTAAGGTGGTACATCAGCTTTAATACTGCAGATAGATTAGGGCTTCTGTCAATGTAATTGTCTACATCATTTCCAAACCCCTATATCTTTGTTTTTATAAATATATGCAGTATATTTTGCCTCCCCAGTCCTTTTCCCCCACAACTTCATCAAACATTGTTGAATGAGTTTCCTGTAAACAATATATATTATATCTCTTCTCTTTCAGCCAGGTAAATGATCTGCTAAACCGTTACAATTATAACCGGCTATACTTATTTCACCGTAATGAGATAGAAGTTTCAATTCTATTTATAATAATATATGTTTGTAAACGTACCATTAAAACGTACCATGATGATTGAGTGTCCGTATAGCTGTACATTGATATTTGCACTGCTACTTGGTAAACCTCCAATTGTTCTCCACTATTCCACCCGCTAAAACCTCCCCCCCCCCCCCCCCATCCCAAGGATGGATTGTCATCCCAGTGACTGGCAGACCACCCCTGTCCACCTGGATCAAAGGGTCTTTGAGAGATTGGGACCCATCCTTTATGAAGAGCACACAGTGCCACCTACAGAACAGAAGCAGATTAACTGACAAAAAGCATTTCAAACACCCTACAGTTATTTTAAATGTAAAAAATCTACTTTTTAAAAACATTTAATCTTGCATATCTTAATTAATTAATAATATGCGTAGTAATGTAGGCACTTCATATGAAGGATCGTTATCTTTAACCAGGACTGGCATTACAACATTTTTTATTTTTTTTCAATTTTAATTGAAAGAAATTATTATTTTGGTTCATCCTATACTGTCCCTACCACCATTACCCCTTAGCAACAGATGTGGGATACATACACACACACTCATCCCACCCTTCCCCTACAAAACAACCACAAAGCTCAGATGTTCAACAGTTGTTTCATCCCCAAGCCCAACTCAAGAGAAGGGGCCAGCAGCAGACCACCCTGAATCCTGATGCTGGATTTCTTCTGACATTAAGCAGTGTTGGTCCTGGTTGATCCTGGATGGGAGACCAGATGCTGCTGGAACTGGTGTTGGAGGGCCAGTAGGATCCTCTGGTCAAAAATATATATCCCATTGCCCCAGGGCAGTGATTGGGGGACATTGCCCCGTGTAGGGTGCCGTCTTTCGGATGGGACGTTAAACAGGTGTCCTGACTCTCTGTGGTCACTGAAGATCCCATGGCACTTATCGTAAGAGCAGTGGTGTTAACCCTGGTGTCCTGGCTAAATTCCCAATCTGGCCCTCATACCATCATGGCCACCTAATCATCCCCAGCTTCTAATTGGCTCATTCATCCCCCCCTCATCTCCTCTGTAACTATTCCCCAGGTCGTTGCTGTAAATGAGAACGTGTTCTCAGTCAACTTACCTGGTAAAAAATAAAGTATTGAATACAGTAGGAGCAATTTGTGTATTGCTCCGTTGTTAATTGACCGGTATCAGCCACTGCTGTGTAGGTTTCTAATAAGTAGATGTTTTGAGATTCCAGCCCGGTTTAAGAACTCGTAAATGGAATGAAATTCCCTTTTTATGCACTTTTCTGACCTTGAACTTAAGCATGAGAATAGTGTGATATTCATCTGTTGTTCATTGTGGGTGGAAATGGAATAAATTAAGGTGTGGTAGAGATGTGTCTACAGATACACTATATTCTGACCTTGAACTTTATTCCCTCAAAATTCCATCACCTTCGTGTGAGAAGAAACCATGGATAATATCTAGCGAACCTACCGGTTCCAAGTGGAAAAAAGCATCTACATAATTTTTTCCAATAGAAATAACACCATTATTCATGCTGCGCTAATTTACAACTTGATAAGAGCTATTGATAATAGCTAGCTACTGTAGGTAAATGAGTAATCCGCTTGGAAAGTGGAATTGTAAATATAAATGTCACTTGTTTTAGATATATTTGACCTTATAATTGCTGGAGACAAATGTGAAACCAGTCATCAAGTATGGCAGGAAACTGACATGTCAACTTATGAACTTTCCCGCAGTAAAGTTGAAATGTGAAATGCTGTTTATTATTATTATTTATTATTATTTAAACTGTATAGCCTTTTAACTTGCAGGGATGTGCACTGTCAAATGACTTAATTATAGGCTACCCCAACTTTCTCTGTTTCCTGTTTCTATCATGTTAAATGTTAGCCACTATCAGTATCGACCATCAGCAGGCCTAATAACCACACATATTCAACTGCCAATTTACTGTTAGTTCCCTTCAGTTGGTACAGCCTACATCATCATTCCATTTAATTACATTGTTTCATTTACCTTAATTTGTTTCCTCTGATGCCGAGGATCATTAGTAAGAGGTGATAATATGAAAATAAAAAAAACATGTTGGCTAATTAAATCATTATGAAGCAGAGCGCAGACCAAGCCTTAATTGTTTGAACCATATGCATGGTGCAGTACTTGGCTGTGACATCACACAGTTCCATGGTTAGTCCAGACAATAGACGAGGGTGTAGCCTATACTTGGCTGTGACATCACAGAGTTCCATGGTTAGTCCAGACAATAGACGAGGGTGTAGCCTATACTTGGCTGTGACGTCACAGAGTTCCATGGTTAGTCCAGACAATAGACGAGGGTGTAGCCTATACTTGGCTGTGACGTCACAGAGTTCCATGGTTAGTCCAGACAATAGACGAGGGTGTAGCCTATACTTGGCTGTGACGTCACAGAGTTCCATGGTTAGTGCAGGCAATAGACGAGGGTGTAGCCTATACTTGGCTGTGACATCACACAGTTCCATGGTTAGTCCAGACAATAGACGAGGGTGTAGCCTATACTTGGCTGTGACGTCACAGAGTTCCATGGTTAGTCCAGACAATAGACGAGGGTGTAGCCTATACTTGGCTGTGACGTCACAGAGTTCCATGGTTAGTCCAGACAATAGACGAGGGTGTAGCCTATACTTGGCTGTGACGTCACAGAGTTCCATGGTTAGTCCAGACAATAGACGAGGGTGTAGCCTATACTTGGCTGTGACGTCACAGAGTTCCATGGTTAGTCCAGACAATAGACGAGGGTGTAGCCTATACTTGGCTGTGACATCACAGAGTTCCATGGTTAGTCCAGGCAATAGACGAGGGTGTAGCCTATACTTGGCTGTGACGTCACAGAGTTCCATGGTTAGTCCAGACAATAGACGAGGGTGTAGCCTATACTTGGCTGTGACATCACAGAGTTCCATGGTTAGTGCAGGCAGTAGACGAGGGTGTAGCCTATACTTGGCTGTGACATCACACAGTTCCATGGTTAGTCCAGACAATAGACGAGGGTGTAGCCTATACTTGGCTGTGACATCACACAGTTCCATGGTTAGTCCAGACAATAGACGAGGGTGTAGCCTATACTTGGCTGTGACATCACACAGTTCCATGGTTAGTCCAGACAATAGACGAGGGTGTAGCCTATACTTGGCTGTGACATCACAGAGTTCCATGGTTAGTCCAGACAATAGACGAGGGTGTAGCCTATACTTGGCTGTGACATCACAGAGTTCCATGGTTAGTGCAGGCAGTAGACGAGGGTGTAGCCTATACTTGGCTGTGACATCACAGAGTTCCATGGTTAGTGCAGGCAATAGACGAGGGTGTAGCCTACTATTGTACACTATTCTCCCTACTATAATTATATGTACACTTATCTTCCAACATTACCATGAATTAAAGAACTGAATGTGGCAATTTTCAAAATGAATCAAACCCCTGTTTTCTTTCTTTCGTGTGTAAAGCCTCTCCAAACCAGTTTTTTATGATTCAGAAG
>NC_048569.1:7563825-7578825 GCF_013265735.2 Oncorhynchus mykiss | reverse complement strand
CTTTTGGGAGGTTTCTCGCGATGGCCGCCACGGTGAAGTTGTCAAATTATCCTGCGTGTGAGGGCCTTCATCCTCTCATCAAATGCTGAAGACAGTAAAGAAGAGGTGTGTGGAGAACAAGGCTCATCTCGAAAGCCTATCTCGCCAGCTTCATCTTCCAAAGCTTGAAGGAGAGTGACATGTCTTTGAAACGCTCTTTTCTTTGACCATTCTGTTCTCCCCTCTCTATCTCTTTGTCTTCCTGTTTCTCTCTCTCCCCCCCCCCCCCCCCCCCCACCACCACCTCCCTCCTGTTCTCTGTCTCTCTCTAGAGAAATCAGCCAGGCCCTGGCCCTCTCAGAGCCTCTCATCTTGAATATGTCACTTCTCAATTTGCCGCGGCCCCCACTATTTCGCTGCTGGCGTTTGTATCGATTTTCCTGTCTACGGTCAGAGTGGAGCTCTCAAAACTCTTGAAATAAAAGGCAAGAAACCAGGGGCTGGGTTTCACATGAATGCTGGCCCTCTCTGAAAATTGGGGGATTGAAGTGTGTTATCTTCTGTTGTTGGAAGCCTGGCATCACACTGCCATTAACAACAAATGCCAACCACAATTAGTTCATGTGAACAGAATGTGCTCAGAGCTAATTGCAGAACATCATATATTATATATTATAGAGATTCCAAAATACTGAAAATAGGAAGGTTATCACGACTCCCTGTTTTATGCAAATGAAAGGCTTTATGACGGCCTTATTACCCCTGGAAAGGCTTTATGACGGCCTTATTACCCCTGGAAAGGCTTTATGACGGCCTTATTACCCCTGGAAAGGCTTTATGACGGCCTTATTACCCCTGGAAAGGCTTTATGACGGCCTTATTACCCCTGGAAAGGCTTTATGACGGCCTTATTACCCCTGGAAAGGCTTTATGACGGCCTTATTACCCCTGGAAAGGCTTTATGACGGCCTTATTACCCCTGGAAAGGCTTTATGACAGCCTTATTACCCCTGGAAAGGCTTTATGACGGCCTTATTACCCCTGGAAAGGCTTTATGACGGCCTTATTACCCCTGGAAAGGCTTTATGACGGCCTTATTACCCCTGGAAAGGCTTTATGACGGCCTTATTACCCCTGGAAAGGCTTTATGACGGCCTTATTACCCCTGGAAAGGCTTTATGACGGCCTTATTACCCCTGGAAAGGCTTTATGACGGCCTTATTACCCCTGGAAAGGCTTTATGACGGCCTTATTACCCCTGGAAAGGCTTTATGACGGCCTTATTACCCCTGGAAAGGCTTTATGACGGCCTTATTACCCCTGGAAAGGCTTTATGACGGCCTTATTACCCCTGGAAAGGCTTTATGACGACCTTATTACCCCTGGAAAGGCTTTATGACGGCCTTATTACCCCTGGAAAGGCTTTATGACGGCCTTATTACCCCTGGAAAGGCTTTATGACGGCCTTATTACCCCTGGAAAGGCTTTATGACGGCCTTATTACCCCTGGAAAGGCTTTATGACGGCCTTATTACCCCTAGAAAGGCTTTATGACGGCCTTATTACCCCTGGAAAGGCTTTATGATAGCCTTATTACCACTGGAAAGGCTTTATGACGGCCTTATTACCCCTGGAAAGGCTTTATGACGGCCTTATTACCCCTGGAAAGGCTTTATGACAGCCTTATTACCACTGGAAAGACTTTATGACGGCCTTATTAACCCTGGAAAGGCTTTATGACGGCCTTATTACCCCTAGAAAGGCTTTATGACGGCCTTATTACCCCTGGAAAGGCTTTATGACAGCCTTATTACCACTGGAAAGGCTTTATGACGGCCTTATTACCCCTGGAAAGGCTTTATGACGGCCTTATTACCCCTAGAAAGCCTTTATGACGGCCTTATTACCCCTGGAAAGGCTTTATGACAGCCTTATTACCACTGGAAAGGCTTTATGACGGCCTTATTACCCCTGGAAAGGCTTTATGACAGCCTTATTACCATTGGAAATGCTTTATGACAGCCTTATTATCCCTGGAGAAGGCTTTATGACGGCCTTATTACCCCTGGAAAGGCTTTATGACGGCCTTATTACCCCTAGAAAGGCTTTATGACGGCCTTATTACCCCTGGTTTTGCGTAAGACAGAGGTATTCTCTACCGTTTTCTTCAAGACATTTAAGATGGGATACAAAAAAGCGAGTGGGATGGAGAGATGGAAAGATGGAGAGATGGAAAGATGGAGAGATGGAGAGATGGAAAGATGGAAAGATGGAGAGATGGAAAGATGGAGAGATGGAGAGATGGAAAGATGGAGAGATGGAGAGATGGAGACATGGAAAGATGGAGAGATGGAAAGATGGTGAGATGGAAAGATGGAGAGATGGAGAGATGGAGACATGGAAAGATGGAGAGATGGAAAGATGGAGAGATGGAGAGATGGAAAGATGGAGAGATGGAAATATGGAGAGATGGAGAGATGGAAAGATGGAAAGATGGAGAGATGGAAAGATGGAAAGATGGAAAGATGGAGAGATGGAAAGATAGAAAGATGGAGAGATGGAGAGAGAAAAGAGGCAAGAAAGTAAGGGAACTGAGAAGAATGGCACATGGAAGATAGAACTTTCCGGCCTCCGGCTGTTTCCAAGGAATTCAGGGAGTAAAATAACATCGACCACCATCTCCGGACTCTTTTCCAGAAGCTCCTCCGCGCAATTTTCAAACTTCACATCTCCGGAAAAAAAATATTCAAACTTTCGCATTTGGCAAAACGTGGCATTGGTTTCGGAAGAGTGTTTCCCCGCCGCGGCGTCAAAACAATATGGGATCAGAGGAGATAGTGCCGCAAACTGGCAAAGTGCCATCCCTGCTCATGTCTGTCTGAGCCCAGCAGTAAACAGTTTGCTGAAGATCTTTCACAACGAGTAAATACTCCAATGAGTCATCTCCCCGAGCGGAAGGAGGGAAGGAGAAAAGGGGGGATTATAGTGTTGACCTGTCACCAACCCCGGATCCCCCTGAGGTCACGTCGATGCAGGAGCAACACAGTCCTCGTTCCCAAAGGCTCCCCAGAACGACTGGGTGTTCCCTCCCAGGGGAGAACAGATGAGACTCCCCTCTCTCTCTCTCATTTTCTCTCTCTCTCTGCCAGTGTTCCAACTTACAGCGTGCATGTGGGAAGTAGTCTACCTCATATCCTTGGGGAGGGCGGGGGGGCGGGGAGGCGGGGGGGGGGCACTCTGAAGTGAAGAAGCCTGGCACGCTAACAACGAGTACAGAGAAGGGAGTGTGCTGTTATTGTGTGTGTGTGTGCGTGTGTGTGTGTGTGTGTGTGTGTGTGTGTGTGTGTGTGTGTGTGTGTGTGTGTGTGTGTGTGTGTGTGTGTGTGTGTGTGTGTGTGTGTGTGTGTGTGTGTGTGTGTGTATGCATGTGTGTGTGTGTGTGTGTAGGTGTGTGTGTACAGCACGTGTGTGTTCATCTTTTCCTAAGATGTTTCTTCATGAAACCTGTTAATCAAACCTAAACCACCCCCCACCCCCCCCCCACCCCCCATGACCCAGCCCACTGCTCCCTAAGACCTTGTTGAAATATACAGTATCTGCTTCCTAGTTCTAACCTGACTATGGTCTCTTCACTCAGGTCAGGGAGGACGGGGCTGAGAAACGTAAATCATAACATTTGAATGAAGTAATCCTGGAGGAAAGATCCCAACCACGCACACGCACACACATACACACACACACACACACACGCACGCACGCACGCGCACACACACACACACACACAAAAGCACACACACACACACACACGCACACACATGCACACACACGCACACGCACACACACACACACAAAAGCACACACACAGACATACTGACTCGGCGTCACATGCCCACGAATGCACTATCATCAGGTTGGACAAATTGAGCATCATTAATAATTCCTGCAGTAAGGTGATAAATCTAAGATTGCTCTCGATGGACCTGGATATGCCTCCATAAATCAGGCAGATTAGCGGGGGAATATTTCAAAATCCTGTGTCACAAGTGTCAGGCTAACTGATGGTTTTTGTCGATCCCTCAAAGTGATAGGCCGTGAATCTGGGATACGTTTTCAAAATGTCAGCAGTGCAATATGCAATCTCTCTAATGGCAGCAATAGGCTTTTAATTTTTTAGTTATTTTTTTTCTTCCCCCTTGCTGAGAGACACAAAAGTGAAGCTGACGTGAAGGTTTTTTCTCCACGTCTCTCTCTCTCACATTAATAGGAGAGGCTTGTTATTCCTAACCTCACGTATGGTGAAGTCCACTTACACCCAAAGCTCACAAAGAAAGGGAAAATTGTGTATTGACAAAATGTCCAAGATATTTGAAGGTGTAATCAGGAGTTAGAATGGCCATCTCCTGTTCTGGTGCTGAATTTCAATACATCAGATGAACGCTCTGGCACAGGTAAAAAAAGGGGAATTCATCAAATTTCAAAGAAGAAGTGATTTTCCCCAATAACCATCAACTTGAAGAAGAGTTCAGCTGAAGGTGACAGAGAAACCTGATTTGATATTTGACGAGTGGGTCCAGAAGTACACTTGCTGTTTTGTGACGTATGTCTGAGTTCAGAGGTAGACTAGGAACAGGGTTGGGGACGGATGAAGTCCGTAGAAAATGTAGAAAATTGTATTTTTTTCCTGTGAAGAACAGTGCTTGATTTTATTTGACAAAAAAACTGAAAGAAAGCAACCTGTAGGCAAACATACAGTGGGGAGAACAAGTATTTGACACACTGCCGATTTTGCAGGTTTTCCTACTTACAAAGCATGTAGAGGTCTGTAAATTTTATCATAGGTACACTTCAACTGTGAGAGACGGAATCTAAAACAAAAATCCAGAAAATCACATTGTATGATTTTTAAGTCATTAATTTGCATTTTATTGCATGACATAAGTATTTGATCACCTACCAACCAGTAAGAATTCCGGCTCTCACAGACCTGTTAGTTTTTCTTTAAGAATCCCTCCTGTTCTCCACTCATTACCTGTATTAACTGCACCTGTTTGAACTCATTACCTGTATCAGCAGTGTATCAAATACTTCTGGGTTGAGTTCACAAATGGTCAATGTACAGAGTTTATGTCTCATCTTGACCAGATTTCAACCACGAATCAACAAGAGGATTTCAAAGATTGATTTATTTCAATTTTAATTCATGTTTTTTGACAATTCACTTAAATCCACCAAAATTAGATGTTGACCCGTTTTTTGCAAATAAATTCATTAAAAATCCTACACTGTGATTTTCTGGAATTTTTTTTCTCTCATTTTGTCTGTCATAGTTGAAGTGTACCTATGATGAAAATTACAGGCCCCTCTCATCTTTTTAAGTGGGAGAACTTGCACAATTAGTGGCTGACTAAATACTTTTTTGCCCCACTGTAAGTAGTACTGACACACATTTTCACTTAACCACCTCACGTCACTGCATATTTCTAACGCCACGCAGACGGTACAGTAACATCAGGGAGAGGCTGTAAGTAGATCACAATTAGTGTTCAGTCATGTATGTCCAGTGCATGAATACTATGGTTGGACCACTCTAAGGAAACGGGCCTTATATGAGTTCTCATTGGTTTTCTCTCTGTCTCTCTCTCTCTCTCTCTCTCTCAATTCAATTCAATTCAATTCAAGGGCTTTATTGGCATGGGAAACATGTGTTAACATTGCCAAAGCAAGTGAGGTAGACAACATACAAAGTGAATATATAAAGTGAAAAACAACCAAAATTAACAGTAAACATTACACATACAGAGGTTTCAAAATAGTAAAGACATTACAAATGTCATATTATATATATATACAGTGTTTTAACAATGTACAAATGGTTAAAGGACACAAGATAAAATAAATAAGCATAAATATGGGTTGTATTTACAATGGTGTTTGTTCTTCACTGGTTGCCCTTTTCTCGTGGCAACAAGTCACAAATCTTGCTGCTGTGATGGCACACTGTGGAATTTCATCCAGTAGATATGGGAGTTTTTCAAAATTGGATTTGTTTTCGAATTCTTTGTGGATCTGTGTAATCTGAGGGAAATATGTCTCTCTAATATGGTCATACATTGGGCAGGAGGTTAGGAAGTGCAGCTCAGTTTCCACCTCATTTTGTGGGCAGTGAGCACATAGCCTGTCTTCTCTTGAGAGCCATGTCTGCCTACGGCGGCCTTTCTCAATAGCAAGGCTATGCTCACTGAGTCTGTACATAGTCAAAGCTTTCCTTAATTTTGGGTCAGTCACAGTGGTCAGGTATTCTGCCGCTGTGTACTCTCTGTGTAGGGCCAAATAACATTCTAGTTTGCTCTGTTTTTTTGTTAATTCTTTCCAATGTGTTAAGTAATTATCTTTTTGTTTTCTCATGATTTGGTTGGGTCTAATTGTGCTGTTGTCCTGGGGCTCTGTAGGGTGTGTTTGTGTTTGTGGACAGAGCCCCAGGACCAGCTTGCTTAGGGGACTCTTCTCCAGGTTCATCTCTCTGTAGGTGATGGCTTTGTTATGGAAGGTTTGTGAATCGCTTCCTTTTAGGTGGTTGTAGAATTTAACGTCTCTTTTCTGGATTTTGATAATTAGTGGGTATCGGCCTAATTCTGCTCTGCATGCATTATTTGGTGTCTCAATTTGGTGTTTGTCCCATTTTGTGAAGTCTTGGTTGGTGAGCGGACCCCAGATCTCACAACCATAAAGGGCAATGGGCTCTATGACTGATTCAAGTATTTTTAGCCAAATCCTAATTGGTATGTTGAAATTTATGTTTCTTTTGATGGCATAGAATGCCCTCCTTGCCTTGTCTCTCAGATCGTTCACAGCTTTGTGGAAGTTACCTGTGGCGCTGATGTTTAGGCCAAGGTATGTATAGTTTTTTGTGTGCTCTTGGGCAACAGTGTCTAGATGGAATTTGTATTTGTGGTCCTGGTGACTGGACCTTTTTTGGAACACCATTATTTTGGTCTTACTGAGATTTACTGTCAGGGCCCAGGTCTGACAGAATCTGTGCATAAGATCTAGTTGCTGCTGTAGGCCCTCCTTGGTTGGTGACAGAAGCACCAAATCATCAGCAAATAGCAGACATTTGACTTCGGATTCTAGCAGGGGGAGGCCGGGTGCTGCAGACTTTTCTAGTGCCCGCGCCAATTCGTTGATATATATGTTGAAGAGGGTGGGGCTTAAGCTGCATCCCTGTCTAACCCCACGACCCTGTGTGAAGAAATGTGTGTGTTTTTTGCCAATTTGAACCGCACACTTGTTGTTTGTGTACATGGATTTTATAATGTCGTATGTTTTACCCCCAACACCATCATTATCATCAACATCATCATTCACTCCAAGATCGCATAGCAGTTCAGACGTCTTTTGTCCTCGTCTTGTCGTGTCCTGTATATATATATATTTACAACTTTTTTTCACATACATTTTATTTTTATTTTCCATCAACTCATCTTCAAAACACTCTCCTGCAACCAGCCTCACCAATTTATATTTATAAAAAAGTATTATTTACCTCAGATCTGTAATCCTCCAAGAAGCTAGCCAGAAACTCCAAGAAGCTAGCCAGAAACTAGCCAGAAGCTAGCCAGGAGCTAGCCCAGAAGCTAATACAGAAGCTAATCAAAAGCTAGTTAGCTTCTTTACTGGCAAATCGTTAGTATTCAGCTAACCACGGTTTGTGGTCATCAGCTATCCTTTAGCTCGAAAATCTATCGAAAATCTATCGCCAGTTTTGTACGGCGCAGCGCGGCTCGGAACGGAACATACCGGACCAATTTTTCTCTCCATGTCCCTGGTTTTCAACTGCTCTCTGGACATTCAGACCCGGATCTCACAGCTAGCTAGCTGCTATCAGTGTGACAGTCGGTTTTCGTCGATTCCGGAGCAAACATCGATTGTTCCGGTGCTAGCCAGCTCCGTCAATCACTCCTGAGTTCCATCATTCACTCCTGGGCTGCAGTCACCTATCCGGACCCGTTTTACTGCCTACGCGGAGCCCCACCGGGCCTTCACAACCGGACTGCCGACGTTATCTACCTGAAGGAGATCCGGCTGGCTCCTCCGTCGCGACGTTACCTGAACGCCCATCTGCGGCCCGCTAACCGTTAGCTGTCTTACCGGCTGCTATCTGAATAGACAATCGGACAATTTATTTATTGTTATTATTATTATGTTTTCTTCTCGGGCCTCTATAACTATATCTATTGTTCTTATTTTTGTTGTTGTTGTGTGATTTGGATTAATCCCCTCTACCACACGGAACCCCACTAATCTACTGACCGAACGCAAGAGGTGGCTAACAACAGACCTCCATCCTATGCTAGCTTGCTACCGATGGCCTGGCTAGCTGTCTAAATCGCCGTGACCCTCAACCAACCTCTCCACTCACTGGACCCTTTTGATCACTCGACTAAGCATGCCTCTCCTTAATGTCAATATGTCTTGTCCATTGCTGTTCTGGTTAGTGTTTATTGGCTTATTTCACTGTAGAGCCTCTAGTCCTGCTCACTATACCTTATCCAACCTATTAGTTCCACCACCCACACATGCAATGACATCTCCTGGTTTCAATGATGTTTCTAGAGACAATATCTCTCTCTTCATCACTCAATACCTAGTTTTACCTCCACTGTATTCACATCCTACCTTACCTTTGTCTGTACATTATACCTTGATGCTATTTTATCGCCCCCAGAAACCTCCTTTTACTCTCTGTTCCAGACGTTCTAGACGACCAATTCTTATTGCTTTTAGCCGCACCCTTATTCTACTCCTCCTATGTTCCTCTGGCGATGTAGAGGTGAATCCAGGCCCTGAAGTGCCTAGCTCCACTCCTATTCCCCAGGCGCTCTCTTTTGACGACTTCTGTAACCGTAATAGCCTTGGTTTCATGCATGTTAACATTAGAAGCCTCCTCCCTAAGTTTGTTCTATTCACTGCTTTAGCACACTCTGCCAACCCGGATGTTCTAGCTGTGTCTGAATCCTGGCTTAGGAAGACTACCAAAAAGACAAGATAGAACTGCCAAAGGGGGCGGTTTTGCAATCTACTGCAAAGATAGCCTGCAGAGTTCTGTCCTACTATCCAGGTCTGTACCCAAAATATTTGAACTTCTAATTTTAAAAATCCACCTCTCTAAAAACAAGTCTCTCACCGTTGCCGCCTGCTAGAGACCACCCTCTGCCCCCAGCTGTGCTCTGGACACCATACGTGAATTGATTGCCCCCCATCTATCTTCAGAGCACGAGCTGCTAGGTGACCTAAACTGGGACATGCTTAACACCCCGGCCATCCTACAATCTAAGCTTGATGCCCTCAACCTCACACGGGCACCCTCATATATCATCCTAACCAACTTGCCCTCCAAATACACCTTTGCTGTCTTCAACCAAGATCTCAGCGATCACTGCCTCATTGCATGCATCCGTAATGGGTCAGCGGTCAAACGACCTCCTCTCATCACTGTAAAACGCTCCCTGAAACACTTCAGCGAGCAGGCCTTTCTAATCGACCTGGCCGGGGTATCCTGGAAGGATATTGACCTCATCCCGTCAGTAGAGGATGCCTGGATATTTTTTTAAAATGCCTTCCTAACCATCTTAAATAAACATGCCCCATTCAAGAAATTTAGAACCAGGAACAGATATAGCCCTTGGTTCTCCCCAGACCTGACTGTCCTTAACCAACACAAAAACATCCTATGGCGTTCTGCATTAGCATCGAACAGCCCCCGTGATATGCAGCTGTTCAGGGAAGCTAGAAACCATTATACACAGGCAGTTAGAAAAGTCAAGGCTAGCTTTTTCAAGCAGAAATTTGCTTCTTGCAACACCAACTCAAAAAAGTTCTGGGACACTGTAAAGTCCATGGAGAATAAGAACACCTCCTCCCAGCTGCCCACTGCACTGAAGATAGGAAACACTGTCACCACTGATAAATCCACCATAATTGAAAATTTCAATAAGCATTTTTCTACTGCTGGCCATGCTTTCCACCTGGCTACTCCTACCCCTGTCAACAGCACTGCACCCCCAACAACAACTCGCCCAAGCCTTCCCCATTTCTCCTTCTCCCAAATACATTCAGCTGATGTTCTGAAAGAGCTGCAAAATCTGGACCCTACAAATCAGCCGGGCTAGACAATCTGGACCCTTTCTTTCTAAAATTATCTGCCGAAATTGTTGCCACCCCTATTACTAGCCTGTTTTCGTGTCGTCTGAGATTCCCAAAGATTGGAAAGCAGCTGCGGTCATCCCCCTCTTCAAAGGGGGGGACACTCTTGACCCAAACTGCTACAGACCTATATCTATCCTACCATGCCTTTCTAAGGTCTTCGAAAGCCAAGTCAACAAACAGATTACCGACCATTTCGAATCTCACCATACCTTCTCTGCTATGCAATCTGGTTTCAGAGCTGGTCATGGGTGCACCTCAGCCACGCTCAAGGTCCTAAACGATATCTTAACCGCCATCGATAAGAAACATTACTGTGCAGCCGTATTCATTGATCTGGCCAAGGCTTTCGACTCTGTCAATCACCACATCCTCATCGGCAGACTCAACAGCCTTGGTTTCTCAAATGATTGCCTCGCCTGGTTCACCAACTACTTCTCTGATAGAGTTCAGTGTGTCAAATCGGAGGGTCTGTTGTCCGGACCTCTGGCAGTCTCTATGGGGGTGCCACAGGGTTCAATTCTTGGACCGACTCTCTTCTCTGTATACATCAATGAGGTCGCTCTTGCTGCTGGTGAGTCTCTGATCCACCTCTACGCAGACGACACCATTCTGTATACTTCCGGCCCTTCTTTGGACACTGTGTTAACAACCCTCCAGGCAAGCTTCAATGCCATACAACTCTCCTTCCGTGGCCTCCAATTGCTCTTAAATACAAGTAAAACTAAATGCATGCTCTTCAACCGATCGCTACCTGCACCTACCCGCCTGTCCAACATCACTACTCTGGACGGCTCTGACTTAGAATACGTGGACAACTACAAATACTTAGGTGTCTGGTTAGACTGTAAACTCTCCTTCCAGACCCATATCAAACATCTCCAATCCAAAGTTAAATCTAGAACTAGAATTCCTATTTCGCAACAAAGCATCCTTCACTCATGCTGCCAAACATACCCTTGTAAAACTGACCATTCTACCAATCCTCGACTTTGGCGATGTCATTTACAAAATAGCCTCCAATACCCTACTCAACAAATTGGATGCAGTCTATCACAGTCCAATCCGTTTTGTCACCAAAGCCCCATATACTACCCACCATTGCGACCTGTACGCTCTCGTTGGCTGGCCCTCGCTTCATACTCGTCGCCAAACCCACTGGCTCCATGTCATCTACAAGACCCTGCTAGGTAAAGTCCCCCCTTATCTCAGCTCGCTGGTCACCATAGCATCTCCCACCTGTAGCACACGCTCCAGCAGGTATATCTCTCTAGTCACCCCCAAAACCAATTCTTTCGTTGGCCGCCTCTCTTTCCAGTTCTCTGCTGCCAATGACTGGAACGAGCTACAAAAATCTCTGAAACTGGAAACACTTATCTCCCTCACTAGCTTTAAGCACCAACTGTCAGAGCAGCTCACAGATTACTGCACCTGCACATAGCCCACCTATAATTTAGCCCAAACAACTACCTCTTTCCCAACTGTATTTAATTAATTTATTTATTTTGCTCCTTTGCACTCCATTATTTTTATTTCTACTTTGCACATTCTTCCATTGCAAAACTACCATTCCAGTGTTTTACTTGCTATATTGTATTTACCTTGCCACCATGGCCTTTTTTGCCTTTACCTCCCTTCTCACCTCATTTGCTCACATTGTATATAGACTTGTTTATACTGTATTATTGACTGTATGTTTGTTTTACTCCATGTGTAACTCTGTGTCGTTGTATCTGTCGAACTGCTTTGCTTTATCTTGGCCAGGTCGCAATTGTAAATGAGAACTTGTTCTCAACTTGCCTACCTGGTTAAATAAAGGTGAAATAAATAAAATAAAAAACACCACTTTCCATCAGTTTGTATAGCAGACCCTCATGCCAGATTGAGTCTAAGGCTTTTTTGAAATCAACAAAGCATGACAAGACTTTGCCTTTGTTTTGGTTTGTTTGGTTGTCAATTAGGGTGTGCAGGGTGAATACATGGTCTGTTGTACGGTAATTTGGTAAAAAGCCAATTTGACATTTGCTCAGTACATTGTTTTCATTGAGGAAATGTACGAGTCTGCTGTTAATAATAATGCAGAGGATTTTCCCAAGGTTACTGTTGACACATATTCCACGGTAGTTATTGGGGTCAAATTTGTCTCCACTTTTGTGGATTGGGGTGATCAGTCCTTGGTTCCAAATATTGGGGAAGATGCCAGAGCTAAGTATGATGTTAAAGAGTTTTAGTATAGCCAATTGGAATTTGTTGTCTGTATATTTGATAATTTCATTGAGGATACCATCAACACCACAGGCCTTTTTGGGTTGGAGGGTTTTTATTTTGTCCTGTAACTCATTCAATGTAATTGGAGAATCCAGTGGGTTCTGGTAGTCTTTAATAGTTGATTCTAAGATCTGTATTTGATCATGTCTATGTTTTTACTCTTTATTCTTTGTTATAGAGCCAAAAAGATTGGAGAAGTGGTTTACCCATACATCTCCATTTTGGATAGATAATTCTTTGTGTTGTTGTTTGTTTAGTGTTTTCCAATTTTCCCAGAAGTGGTCTATGGATTCTTCAATTGCATTGAGCTGATTTCTTTTTCCGTAGTGTATTTCTGTATTGTTTTAGTGATTCACCATAGTGAAGGCGTAGACTCAGGTTTTCCGGGTCTCTATGTTTTTGGTTGGACAGGTTTCTCAATTTCTTTCTTAGATTTTTGCATTCTTCATCAAACCATTCTCTCTCTCTCTCTCTCTCTCTCTCTCTCTCTCTCTCTCTCTCTCTCTCTCTCTCTCTCTCTCTCTCTCTCTCTCTGTCTCTCTCTGTCTCTCTCTCTCTGTGTCTCTCGGTCTTTCTCCCTCTCTCTCTGTCTCTCTCTCTCTGTGTCTCTCTCTCTCTCTCTCTCTCTCTCTCTCTCTCTCTCTCTCTCTCTCTCTCTCTCTCTCTCTCTCTCTCGGGGTAGGCAGTCTATGTTTGTTTTTCTATGATTTTGGGATTTCTATGTTTCGGCCTAGTATGGTTCTCAATCAGAGGCAGGTGTCAATAGTTGTCTCTGATTGAGAATCATACTTAGGTAGCCTGGGTTTCACTGTTTGTTTGTTGGGTGATTGTCTATGTTAGTTGCTTGTGTCAGCACAGTTCTCATTATAGCGTCACGGTCGTTATTCGTTTATTGTTTTGTATAGTGTTCAGTGCTTTCTTTTTTTTTGTTGCATTTTTTACCCCTTTTTCTCCCCAATTTCGTGGTATCCAATTGTTGTACTATCTTGTCTCATCGCTACAACTCCCATATGGGCTCGGGAGAGACAAAGGTTGAAAGTCATGCGTCCTCCGATACACAACCAATACACAAGCTTCTTTAACACAGTGCACATCCAACCCGGAAGCCAGCCGCACCAATGCGCCGGAGGAAACACCGTGCACCTGGCGACCTTGGCTAGCGTACACTGCGCCCAGCCCACCACAGGAGTCGCTGGTGCGCGATGAGACAAGGACACCCCTACCGACCAAGCCCTCCCTAACCCGGGCGACGCCAATTGTGCGTCGCCCCACGGACCTCCCGGTCGCGGCCGGTTACGACAGAGCCTGGGCGCGAACCCAGGACTCTGATGGCACAGCTGGCGCTGCAGTACAGCGCCCTTGACCACTGCGCCACCCGGGAGGCCCCCAGTGCTTTCTTTAATTAAAAAATCATCATGAACACATACCACGCTGCATTTTGGTCCGCTCCTTACGATGATCGTGACACCATCTCTACCAAGGATTGTTATTTTACTCCTTTGTTTCAAATGTTATTTTTGACTTTAGAAAATAAACCAGGTTCATAGGTAGCTTGTGGTACATTAGCATTTACCAGTCCCGTCCACCATTTTACCTTGTCTAGGCTGGTGGCTAGAGGGGGGAAAACTACCTAGTATTATATATTTTCTCCATATTGCCAAAGTGAAGTGGTCTATATTTCTGCTCTACAACTGCAACATCACAACAATAGAACAGATCTGGACAGGTCAACTCTAGGAATGATGGGAAATCAATACATAACCCAAGTTCATCAATACAAACTCTGTTTTTCTGTAAACACAGTGAGACTGTGCAAAACAAAACACATGGATACAAACTCCATGTTTCTGTGAACACAGTGAGACTGTGCAAAACCAAGCAAAACACAACAGAACATTCTTGTTAAACATGGCACTGTACTGTACTGTATCAATTTCAGAATGTAAAACACTATCAAAATCTATCAAAATTCTATGGGCTCCTTGACAATTCAGCAGTTGTGTTTAATGTTGCATACCCTCGATAATTGACTTGACCCAAGGCTGAATGATCAATACGTTTTCCTAGAGTTGACTTGTGTAGTAGTTGTTGTGCGTTCTTGGTTGAGATACAGATATGCCTTTGCTTAACAGGGTCTAAAGACAGGGATGTGTGGTCATATTTTATAGCTGTTACGCAGTTAATAAATAACATGTAAATATATATATAAATAAATATAAATACTGTAGCTTTAGCCCGTGTCATTCCCAGACAAAATGCATCATCAATTCATCAACATTACACTTCTTGGTAGAAAGACTGAAAGAATGAAAGAAAGAAAGAAAGAAAGAGAGAGGGAGAGAGAGAAAGAGAGGCGGGAGAGAGAGAAAGAAAGAAAGAAAGAAAGAAAGAAAGAGAGAGAGAGAGAGACAGAGAGAGAGAGACATTGAGAGACAGAGAGAGACAGAGACAGAGAGACCTCTGTATGTGTAATGTCTACTGTTAATTTTTGTTGTTTTTCACTTTATATATTCACTTTGTATGTTGTCTACCTCACTTGCTTTGGCAATG
>NC_048569.1:7336325-7561325 GCF_013265735.2 Oncorhynchus mykiss | reverse complement strand
TGTTGATAGACCCCCAGTGTGTATTCTGTGGTGTGTTGATAGACCCCCAGTGTGTCTGTGTATTCTGTGGTGTGTTGATAGACCCCCAGTGTGTATTCTGTGGTGTGTTGATAGACCCCCAATGTGCAGTCTGTCGTGTGTTGATAGACCCCCAATGTGCAGTCTGTGGTGTGTTGATAAACCCTCAGTGTGTATTCTGTGGTGTGTTGATAGACCCCCAGTGTGTATTCTGTGCACTGCTGGTTGGTTCTGCAGCCTCAGCAGGCTGGCAGATAGGGGAGGTGGCCGGAGGGGCAATTTACCGAAGGAATGACCCACCCCTGTCTGTCCCCAAGGCCTTGACACTAGCATGACACTGATAAAAACACACCATACTGTGGAGTGGACATCACCCAGTCAGTCAATTAGGACATCATTTATTCTTATTTTGTCTTTCCATCTGTCTTCTGTTGTATTTTCCCTGCTCGCTCTCTTCATTTTTCTCTCACTCTCTCCCTCACTCTCTCTTTCTCTCCCTCATTCTCTCCTCACTCGCTCCTTCTCTCCCTCACTCTCTCCTTCTCTCCCTCACTCTCTCCTTCTCTCCCTCACTCTCTCCTTCTCTCCCTCACTCTCTCTTTCTCTCCCTCATTCTCTCCTCACTCGCTCCATCTCTCCTCACTCTCTCCTTCTCTCCCTCACTCTCTCCTTCTCTCCCTCACTCTCTCCTTCTCTATCACTCTTTCTCTCCCTCACTCTCTCCTTCTCTCCCTCACTCTCTCCTTTTCTCCCTCACTCTCTCCTTCTCTCCCTCCCTCTCTCTTTCTCTCCCTCACTCTCTCCTTCTCTCCCTCACTCTCTCCTTCACTCTCTCATTCTCTCCCTCACTCTCTCCTTCTCTCTCTCATTCTCTCCTTCTCTCCTCACTCTCTCCTTCTCTCCCTCACTCTCTCCTTCTCTCCCACACTCTCTCCTTATCTCCTCACTCTCTCCTTCTCTCTCACTCTCTCATTTTCTCCCTCACTCTCTCCTTCTCTCCTCACTCTCTCCTTCTCTCCCACACTCTCTCCTTCACTCTCCCACTCTCTCCTTCTCTCCCACACTCTCCTTCTCTCCCACATTCTCTCCTCTCCCTCACAATCTTTTTCTCTCTGTGTATCTTACTCTTGATGATACATACCTCTTGATGATTTCGCTTCCCTCTCTCCTCTCTCTCTCTTTCTCTCTCTCCCTCTCTCTCTCCTTCTCTCCATCTCTCCTCACCCTCTCTCTCTCTTTACATGTCCTCTCTGAATATAAATCATGTTCTTATCAGAAAGTTAAGGAACACATGATAATTCCTGCATAAAGAGACCTATTCTTAGATTTGAATACCTCTCATGAGAATTATTATATTCTGGCATTCACCCATCCCCACCCAGGAAATACATCAACCTACTTTTGCGATACCAGAGACATATTGACAGCCACAAAGATGACACAGGGCGTCAGGTAGCCTAGTGGTGTTGGGCCTGTCACCGAAAGGTTGCTGGATTGAATCCCCGAGCTGACAAGGCAGGTAACCCACTGTTTCCCGGTAGGCCGTCATTGTAAGTAAGAATTTGTTCTTCACTGACTTGCCAAGTCAAAGGTTACATTTTTTTTATTCACACAGCGTGTGCAAACTGGTCCTGATTGTTTTTTAAAATAAATTTAATTGAACTTTTATTTTATCACGATGATAAAAGAACTGTGTCTGTTAAATTATGGCGAACCAAAATCAGTCTCTCAAGCCCTGTCGTTGTGGAATTCTGTTCTCACTGTGGCATTCTGTTCTCCCTGTGGCATTCTGTTCTCGCTGTGGCATTCTGTTCTCGATGTGGCATTCTGCTACTCCCTGTGGCATTCTGTTCTCCATGTGGTATTCTGTTCTCACTGTGGCATTCTGCTTCTCACTGAGGCATTTTGTTCTCACTGTGGCATTCTGTTCTCACTGTGGCATTCTGTTCTCACTGTGGCATTCTGTTCTCACTGTGGCATTCTGCTTCTCACTGAGGCATTCTGCTTCTCGCTATGGCATTCTGTTCTCGCTGTGGCATTCTGCTTCTCGCTGTGGCATTCTGTTCCCCCTCTGGCATTCTGTTCTCACTGTGGCATTCTGCTTCTCACTGTGGCATCCTGCTTCTCCCTGTGGCATTCTGTTCTCCCTGTGGCATTCTGTTCTCGCTCTGGCATTCTGCTTCTCGCTGTGGCATTCTGTTCCCCCTGTGGCATTATGTTCTCACTGTGGCATTCTGCTTCTCACTGTGGCATCCTGCTTCTCCCTGTGGCATTCTGTTCTCCCTGTGGCGTTCTTTTCTCACTGTGACATTCTGTTCTCACTGTGGCATTCTGTTCTCACTGTGGCATTCTGCTTCTCACTGTGGCATCCTGCTTCTCCCTGTGGCATTCTGTTCTCCCTGTGACATTCTGTTCTCACTGTGGCATTCTGTTCTCGCTGTGGCATTCTGCTTCTCGCTGTGGCATTCTGTTCTCCCTGTGGCATTCTGCTTCTCCCTGTGGCGGTGGCTTTGTGTATTACAGAGCTGTGTTGCAATAATGGTGACATCTACTGGCCTGTTTCTGCTCCAGACTATGGGCACAAGGAGAGGTGATGTTCTACTGCACAATGATCACTGATACCAACAGTTAGCATTGAACTAGAGTTCCATGGAGTGTGAGTCGTGACTATCAAAGCCATGTTAATATACAGGAGATTTACTAACCATATTATGGGATGGATCATATTATGGGATGGATCATATTATGGGATGGGTCATATTATGGGATGGATCATATTATGGCATGGTTCACATTATGGGATGGATCAAGCCAACGGAAAGCTTAAAGGGGCAATCTGCAATAGCTACACATCCATTTTTAGTTTTAACTATACGAAGAGTTTCATTCCAAAACACTATATACCCATTTTCAGAAATGTTGGTAAATTAGCGTTTACGGTTTAAATACATTATGAAAGAGATTGGTGTAATTATTATTTTATTATTATTATTATTATTTAAATGTTTTTTGTAATATTATGGAATGGGGTTATTCAATGACAGACATTAATTTGTTTAAACTCTATCACTAGCTAAATGCTACATATCTGTTTAAACTCTATCACTAGCTAAATGCTACATATCTTTTTAAACTCTATCACTAGCTAAATGCTACATATCTGTTTAAACTCTATCACTAGCTAAATGCTACATATCTGTTTAAACTCTATCACTAGCTAAATGCTACATATCTGTTTAAACTCTATCACTAGCTAAATGCTACATATCTGTTTAAACTCTATCACTAGCTAAATGCTACATATCTGTTTAAACTCTATCACTAGCTAAATATCTGCCTCACTATCAGAGAAATAAGTAGTACTGTTAGATTTTACACAGTCAAATGTAACAGATAATGTCTAATAAAGAGATATACAAATAATACATTTGCGACATAGATATTTAAAATAACATGAGATCTGTGTGTAAAAATGTACATTTGACATTTTAACCACTTAGCAGATGCTCATTCATAAGGAGAAAACTAACTGGATCAAACTAGCTAACTAACTAGCTAGCCAATAAACCGTTAGCTCACTAGATTATATCAACCAATAATACAAAATACACCAAAATACACATTTTAAAACATTAGCTGTCACCTTGAAGTTTGATAGGGGGTAAACATGTTTTTTCCTGAAGGGAAGGCAATTTAGTTATTTGTTAGCTAGCTAGGCTACCAGTTACCCCATCAAGCCTAGCTAGCTAGCTAACCCTACTGGCTGCTGGACAAATTATTTATTCTAGTTACTAACATAAATGAAACATCTCAAATTAGCTACTCAATTTAGCATTTACTTCTTTGAGGTATTTTCTGAACAGCTTCTCACTTATTTGTTTCTCCAGTTGTCAGTTCAACCACACACTGTTGACTCATTTGTGGCGCCCATATTTCAAAATGACAGTTGGAAATCCACAACAGAAAATATATGATTCTTGTTGCTAGGCTACCAGTTACAGTGCTTTTAACTTGCGGTTTGTGCACGCCTTTATCCAGAGGAATACAAGTGTCTGAAAATATCTGAAAATGTAATATTTGTCAAATTATTAAGCAAAACTCAAACAAGCATCAGTAATTGTCCTCATTTAGCATATAAAAATACATGTCAAGATGCTGATATGAACCTTAGTCCAGAGTATATGCATTGTACACTACCGTTCAAAGGTTTTACAATACCTCGTCATTCAAGAGTTTTTCTTTACTGTTACTATTTTCTACATTATATAACAATCGTGAAGACATCAAAACTATGAAATAACACATATGGAATCATATAGCAACCAAAAAAGTGTTAAACAAATCAAAGCATATTTTATATATGAGATTCTTCAAATAGCCACCCTTTGCCTTGATGAAAGCTTTGCACACTCTTGGCATTCTCTCAACCAGCTTCACCTGGAATGTTTTCCCACCAATCTTGAAGGAGTTCCCACACATGCTGAGCACTTGTTGGCTGCTTTTCCTTCACTCTTATCCAGCAGCATACCACCCTGCATACCACTGCTGGCTTGCTTCTGAAGCTAAGCAGGGTTGGTACTGGTCAGTTCCTGGATGGGAGATCAGATGCTGCTGGAAGTGGTGTTGGAGGGCCAGTAGGAGGCACTCTTACCTCTGGTCTAAAAAAAAAATGTATCTCAATGCCCCAGGGCAGTGATTGGGGACACTGTGATTGGGGACACCCGGTGTCCTGGCTAAATTCCCAATCTGGCCCTCAAACCATCATGGTCACTTAATAATCCCCAGTTTACAATTGGCTCATTCATCCCCCTCCTCTCCCCTGTAACTATTCCCCAGGTCGTTGCTGCAAATGAGAATGTGTTCTCAGTCAACTTACCTGGTAAAATAACGAATAAAAAAAATACAACTCTGCAGTCCGACTCATCCCAAACCATCTCAATTTGGATGAGGTCGGGGGATTGGAGACCAGATCATCTGGAGATCAAGATTGGAGACCAGGTCATCTGATGCAGCACTCCATCACTCTCCTCCTTGGTCAAATAGCCATTACACAGCCTGGAGTTGTGTTAGGTAATTGTCCTGTTGAAAAACAAATCAGAGTCCCACTAAGCCCAAACCAGATGGGATGGCGTAATGCTGAAAAATGCTGTGGTAGCCATGCCACAGACAGTGTCACCAGCAAAGCACCCCCACACCATAACACCTCCTCCTCCATGCTTCACGGTGGGAAATACAGTGAGTTTATCCTCTGCAGCAGAAATAACTCAGAGTCTTCCATTCCTGTGGCGGTCCTCATGAGAGACAGTTTCATCATAGCGCTTGATGGTTTTTGCAACTGCATCTTCTGTATACCACCCCTACCTTGTCACAACACAACTGATTGGCTCAAACTCATTAAGAAGGAAAGAAATTCCACAAATTAACTTTTAAGAAGGCACACCTGTTAATTGAAATGCATTCCAGGTGACTACCTCATGAAGCTGGTTGAGAGAATTTGAAGAGTGTACATATCTGTCATCAAGGCAAAGGGTGGCTATTTGAAGAATCTCAAATATAAAATATATTTTGATTTGTTTAACACTATTTTGGTTACTACATGATTCCGTATGTGTTATTTCATAGTTTTGATATCTTCACTATTATTCTACAATGTAGAAAATAGTAAAAAAAAAAAATGAAAATCCCTTGAATGAGTAGGTGTGTCCACACCTTTGACCGGTAGTGTGTACTGTATGTCTAAAAGAGATCTGGATTCAGAATGTCAGAATATGGTGTGTATCCACAAAAGTTTGATAATCTGTGTACATGACCAATAAAGTTTGATTTGATTTGTTTAAAAATCTGATCACCCATTTTCGGCTATGCACCTTTTAAAGGCAATGTTTCCGTGTTTGGGAAGACTGCATTCACGGTAATCGCTGAATTACCTTTAAATGTCAATCGCATTAAGGCCTAAACCTAACCCTAAAGGCCTAACCCTACATGAAGAACCAAGAGCTGACAAGCATATACAGTGTTTAAGATATACTGTACGTATAATGTACAATATATGTGAAATACCAAACAGAACAAATTAAATATTGTGTGGAAATGATGAAATTACGATTGTTGGTAATTTCTTAACCTGTGACAGTCAACAGACAAACATTTTACCCACAAAAATAAATAAATGAATAATAACCTGCTAAACGCAATTTACGTTTGTCAAACTTTATTAATGTGTTTCTACCTCTCATCATTCAAATGGATCCGCCACCTCACGTCCAATCACACCGCTTCATTTCATAGGCTGGTCCTCAGAGGCCTTGGAGCAACTAATGTATTTCTCTGTCTCTCTGTCTCTCTCTCTCTCTCTCTCTCTCTGTCTCTCTCTCTGTCTCTCCCTCTCTCTCTCTCTCTCTCTCTCTATATATATATATATCTCCCCACAGAATGGAATACAAACTGGTGCTTGCTTATTGTCATCATTTCCTAATGGTCAGCCAAGCCCCAAGTCACAATATTGAACAGGACTGGACAGGAGTGTAATTGCCTATAATCTCTTGGCCTTCTATGAAGGGACGAGGAACAGAAAGAAAATGAAGAGGCAGCCAGTCATTACTATGGAGAGAAAGAGAGAGAGGGAAGCCCAGAGGACCATTTTCAGGTCATTAGTCTTACGAATGCAGGGCGGCAGAGGCTACAATGCAATAAGTTGGAGTGCTTGTTCAATTTCTCCCCACAGCCCTGGGTGCCAGCGAGAAGGAGGAGGCTTGCTTCCTTTGTGCGTTTGATCAGCATACCTGTCCTCGATGGTTGAAATATGGGGTCCAAATGTAGCGTTGTGGATTGGAATCGGAGTCATCTTTGGAGTGATTGTTGTGTGTAAGCAGTTTTAGTTTAGTTCATGTTTTTATTGCATTTTTTCGCACAAAATAAAAGCTAAGTACGAAATGTAAGACGAATAAGACAGAAATTTGACGCAAATAAATAGATTGTGTAGGAATCACGGCATCTTTTCACACACACACACACACGCACGCACGCACGCACGCATGCACACACACACACACACACACACACACACACACACACACACACACACTCCTTAGATAACCTCTTTGTGCGTTGATCCACAGCCTACAGAGCAGTCACGAAGGCGCCCCCTGTGGTCAAGGATCACCCAGCATGAGGTCACATGAGTAACACATGAGTAACACAGTCACATGAATAGCACAGCAGCCATGAGGTCCTTCACTTCACAAGTCTGCTAGCTGGGGTCATAGTGGCAGGCCCTCTGACAAAGCCTGGGGCTATGGAGTCTTGCCTCGCAGAGCCTCCCCCCTCCCCACACATACATTCAAGTAAGCACACACACACACATAGGCACACAAGCACGAGCACATACACACACAATGAATCCCCCACACCACACACGCTCAGCTTGCTTCCACGCACTCCACACACCCTTATTCAAGTGCCTAGGGCCTAAAGCACCAGAGAGAGAGAGAGAGAGAGAGAGAGAGAGAGAGAGCCAGCTCACTCATGCCTAGTGGGCAGCCGGTTTCTACACATTCAAACGCTCTCAGGGGACCAAAACAGAAATGGCTGCCACGCGCTCGCCCACTACCACACACAGACATGCTGATGAGTCATCCATAGAGACTGCAGAACATAGCCGTGAGGTTTTTAAATAAACACTTTTCATGGCATTGTCTGATCCAACATTAAATGAACAAATTGGTAATGCAGTAAATGACGGTTTAGATTAGAAAACATCCCAATTCTATGACAGAGTTTTGAGGTTTAAAGCCAACCAGTGTTTTAAACTATTTATAATTGTATTTCATTTCCCCACCTGCTCTCTTACATTATTCATTAATAACACCTTCCAACGCAGATAATTTCAGTAGTATTATCATAACAACTTCTAATGCAGATCATTTCAGTAGTATTATCATAACAACTTCTAATGCAGATCATTTCAGTAGTATTATCATAACTTCTAACGCAGATCATTTCAGTAGTGTTATCATAACAACTTCTAATGCAGATCATTTCAGTAGTATTATCATAACTTCTAACGCAGATCATTTCAGTTGTATTATCATAACAACTTCTAATGCAGATCATTTCAGTAGTGTTATCATAACAACTTCTAATGCGGATCATTTCAGTAATATTATCATAACGACTTCTAATGCAGATCATTTCAGTAGTGTTATCATAACAACTTCTAATGCAGATCATTTCAGTAGTGTTATCATAACAACTTCTAATGCAGATCATTTCAGTAATATCATAACTTCTAACGCAGATCATTTCAGTAGTGTTATCATAACAACTTCTAATGCAGATCATTTCAGTAGTGTTATCATAACAACTTCTAATGCAGATCATTTCAGTAGTGTTATCATAACAACTTCTAATGCAGATCATTTCAGTAGTATTATCATAACAACTTCTAATGCAGATCATTTCAGTAGTGTTGTCATAACAACTTCTAATGCAGATCATTTCAGTAATATTATCATAACAACTTCTAATGCAGATCATTTCAGTAGTGTTGTCATAACAACTTCTAATGCAGATCATTTCAGTAGTATTATCATAACAACTTCTAATGCAGATCATTTCAGTAGTGTTGTCATAACAACTTCTAATGCAGATCATTTCAGTAGTATTATCATAACAACTTCTAATGCAGATCATTTCAGTAGTGTTGTCATAACAACTTCTAATGCAGATCATTTCAGTAATATTATCATAACAACTTCTAATGCAGATCATTTCAGTAGTGCTATCATAACAACTTCTAATGCAGATCATTTCAGTAATATCATAACTTCTAACGCAGATCATTTCAGTAGTGTTATCATAACAACTTCTAATGCAGATCATTTCAGTAGTGTTATCATAACAACTTCTAATGCAGATCATTTCAGTAGTGTTGTCATAACAACTTCTAATGCAGATCATTTCAGTAGTATTATCATAACAACTTCTAATGCAGATCATTTCAGTAGTGTTGTCATAACAACTTCTAATGCAGATCATTTCAGTAATATTATCATAACAACTTCTAATGCAGATCATTTCAGTAGTATTATCATAACAACTTCTAATGCAGATCATTTCAGTAGTGTTATCATAACAACTTCTAATGCAGATAATTTCAGTAGTATTATCATAACAACTTCTAATGCAGATCATTTCAGTAGTGTTGTCAATTTTACCAAGTCATAATAATTTCAGTAGTATTAGCATTTCAGTAGTATTATCAATTTGACCATACCTGATTGCCCCCATCTCGCTTAAATATGTTGGTTTTACAGGCGAAGAAACGTAAATATTTAAATGGCTTGTAAGATTTAACTTAAGTTTTAGTAAAGCTTGCACCCTAACGACCGCCCAAGCTAAAGCTTGCACCCTAACGACTGCCCTAACGACCGCCCTAACGACCACCCTAACGACCACCCTAACGACCACCCTAACGACCACCCTAACGACCGCCCAAGCTAAAGCTTGCACCCTAACGACCGCCCAAGCTAAAGCTTGCATCCTAACGACCACCCTAACGACCGCCCAAGCTAAAGCTTGCATCCTAACGACCGCCCTAACGACCGCCCAAGCTAAAGCTTGCACCCTAACGACCACCCTAACGACCGCCCAAGCTAAAGCTTGCACCCTAACGACCGCCCAAGCTAAAGCTTGCACCCTAACGACCGCCCAAGCTAAATCTTGCCCCCTAACGACCGCCCAAGCTAAAGCTTGCCCCCTAACGACCGCCCAAGCTAAAGCTTGCCCCCTAACGACCGCCCAAGCTAAAGCTTGCCCCCTAACGACCGCCCAAGCTAAAGCTTGCCCCCTAACGACCGCCCAAGCTAGCCTCCCCTGATCAACTTCCTTGATATGTGTTATGTTACAAGAAGAGTTGAGTTGGGGTTTTCGGAGTTCCACAGATATGGAACGGGACGTCAGCTCCTTACCTGAAGCCTGGACCTGAGGGGCGATGACGGCAATGCAGATGCAAATCAGGCCGCGTGTTGTACATCTTTAACATTAAACACGGGTTACTAGACGGAGCAAAGGCCTGATCCTCAGCGCGTGGTCGGCTCCTCGTGTGAATAATTAATACTAGCTGATTATGCTAATCAGGAAAAACTAGGAGAGATGGGATTGGCCGGGAGTACTTCTACTGTGAGCCACAGGAAGGAAGAAGGAAGGATTATGTAAAGTAACGTCAACATGCACAGCGTGTCTTTGAAAGAAGGGAATGTGGATTTAGCTATCTGTAATACGATGACAGACCTTCGGTGTGTGTGTGTGTGTGTGTGTGTGTGTGTGTGTGTGTGTGTGTGTGTGTGTGTGTGTGTGTGTGTGTGTGTGTGTGTGTGTGTGGTGTGTGTGTGTGTGTGTGTGTGTGTGTGTTTGGGGGATGGAATGAAATGAAAAGGAGCAGAATGCTTAGTATGTTAATGGTTATAGTGAAATTGTATGATATATAATTATGCAGAGGAGGGAAGATGGTCCTATGAAGCGTAATGTATCTCGGGAAGATTCCTCAGGTATTGAGATTCAAGTGACGTTGGCTTTTATCTAAATACATGTCATTTGTGGCTCGATTCTCAACTTCCACCAAAAAGCTAGGAATGAGAATTGCGTTGAGACACCCTTTTTTGGAAGCTCATAGTCACATGAATGTAGTTAATTTTCCAAGACTGAGACAAATGCTACTTTTAGAGTGAGAGAGGGCTGAGCCTCTTCAAGACACCACGGGTCAACATGTCAGACACACTGTTATTATCTGCTGAGTGCTGGTGGCCAGTGTCACCACAAGACTAGCTAGTCTCGCAGATGACACAATAGGCCTACCAGATGTCTTCAACTCACAGGCTGGAGTGGTCACATGGTGAGAGGAGAGAGGGGACGGACGGGGAAGCAGCGCCAATGTCTTGTGACAGAGAAGAAGAAGAGCGGGTCTCTATCGTGACCGCTGGAGCTGCTGCTGGAGCTGCTGAGATGAGAGTCGCTGCTGTTGGTTATGAAGCCTGCTTCTGAGCACCGTCGACTGCCCAATATTCTGCCTTAGCAACAGAGGCTCAAACCCATCTCAGCCCTTCATATCATATCATGGGCTCCCGAGTGGCGCAGCGGTCTAAGGCACTGCATCTCAGTGCTAGAGGCATTTCTACAGACCCTGGTTCGATTCCAGACTGTATCACAACCGGCCATGATTGGGAGTCCCATAGGGCGGTGCACAATTGGTCCAGCGTCATCTGGGTTAGGATTTGGCCGGGGTAGGGCCGTCATTGTAAATAAGAATTTGTTCTTAACTGACTTGCCTAGTTAAATAAAATCATCTCTACCGTCTGATTATTCTGTCTATAAAACAGATTGAATATGAAAGGGGGTAGGAACAATGTAGGATCAGGTACATATTCCACGTTCCCTACCAAGAAAGGAATACAGAGATCAATTACTTGATTTACGTTGAGGAGATTTGGACATGCAAATAAGAGTATGCTACCTCATATCAATCAATCAAATGTAGGCCCAAAAAATGGTCAAAGACTCCAGCCACCCAAGCCATAGCCTGTTCTCTCTGCTACCGCACGGCAAGTGGTACCAGTACACTAAATCTGGAAACCACAGGACCCTGAACAGCTTCGACCTACCAAGCCATAGACTGTTCTCTCTGCTACCGCACGGCAAGTGGTACCAGTACACTAAATCTGGAACCAACAGGACCCTGAACAGCTTCGACCTCCCAAGCCATAGACTGTTCTCTCTGCTACCGCACGGCAAGTGGTACCAGTACACTAAATCTGGAACCAACAGGACCCTGAACAGCTTCGACCTACCAAGCCATAGACTGTTCTCTCTGCTACCGCACGGCAAGTGGTACCAGTACACTAAATCTGGAACCAACAGGACCCTGAACAGCTTCGACCTACCAAGCCATAGACTGTTCTCTCACTGGACTCTACCCCCACACACTGGACTCTACCCACACACTGGACTCTACCCACACACACTGGACTCTACCCACACACACTGGAATCTACCCACACACACTGGACTCTACCCCCACACACTGGAATCTACCCAACACACTGGACTCTACCCAACACACTGGACTCTACCCACACACTGGACTCTACCCACACACTGGACTCTACCCACACACACTGGAATCTACCCACACACACTGACTCTACCCACACACACTGGAATCTACCCAACACACTGGACTCTACCCACACACTGGAATCTACCCAACACACTGGACTCTACCCACACACACTGGACTCTACCCACACACTGGACTCTACCCACACACACTGACTCTACCCACACACACTGACTCTACCCACACACACTGGAATCTACCCAACACACTGGACTCTACCCACACACACTGGACTCTACCCCCACACACTGGACTCTACCCACACACACTGGAATCTACCCAACACACTGGACTTTTATTTTTTTTATTTTTTTTATTTTACCTTTATTTAACCAGGCAAGTCAGTTAAGAACAAATTCTTATTTTCAATGACGGCCTGGGAACAGTGGGTTAACTGCCTGTTCAGGGGCAGAACGACAGATTTGTACCTTGTCAGCTCGGGGGTTTGAACTCGCAACCTTCCGGTTACTAGTCCAACGCTCTAACCACTAGGCTACCCTGCCGCCCCACTCTACCCACACACACTGACTCTACCCACACACTGGACTCTACCCACACACACTGGAATCTACCCGACACACTGGACTCTACCCACACACTGGAATCTACCCAACACACTGGACTCTACCCACACACACTGGAATCTACCCACACACACTGACTCTACCCACACACACTGGAATCTACCCAACACACTGGACTCTACCCACACACACTGGACTCTACCCCCACACACTGGACTCTACCCACACACACTGACTCTACCCAACACACTGGACTCTACCCACACACACTGACTCTACCCACACACTGGACTCTACCCAACACACTGGACTCTACCCACACACACTGGACTCTACCCACACACACTGGACTCTACCCACACACACTGACTCTACCAACACACACTGGACTCCACCCACACACACTGGACTCTACACACTGGACTCTACCCACACACTGGACTCTACCCACACACACTGACTCTACCCACACACTGGACTCTACCCGCACACTGGACTCTACCCACACACACTGGACTCTACCCACACACTGACTCTACCCACACACTGGACTCTACCCACACACTGGACTCTACCCACACACACTGGACTCTACCCACACACTGACTCTACCCACACACTGGACTCTATATACACACTGACTCTACCCACACACTGGACTCTATATACACACTGGACTCTACCCCACCCGCCCATCCGTCTGTCTGTCTATCTGTCTGTCCGTCCGTCTCTGCTGTCTGTCCGTCCGTCTCTGCTGTCTGTCTGTCTGTCTGTCTGTCTGTCTGTCTGTCTGTCTGTCTGTCTGTCTGTCTGTCTGTCTGTAACTCTGTCTTTCTATCTGTCACTCTGTCTGTCACTCTGTCTGTCACTGCTAAGTGTTAAATGTTATTACATACAGGGTCAACATATGAAGGAACTGGCATTACATCTGTGTGTCTCTGTTTTCGTCCTACCTCCACTGCACTCCCCTCTGAGCCGTCACTGCTAAGCCTAGCATCCTTTCCCACAGCACTGGGACCAGATGACCAGGGGACCACACTGCCGGTGCTGGGCCCAGCAACATCCTAGTTGTGAATGAATGAACACATGTATAAGAAGAAGACTGAATACATGTCTAATAGATGACCATTGGCTCGTAATACCGTATGAAAGCCTAACTACTTATATTGCAAATATAATTGCCTGTCTATCATACATGCCCCCCCCCCCCCCCCCCTGTACATTGACTCGGTACCGGTGCCCCCTGTATATAGCCAAATGTTTTATATATTTTATTGCGTTACTTTAAACAAAAACAAAAATGACTTTTGTTTATTTAGTAAATATTGTTATATCTCTCTCTCTCTCTGCCTCCTCGCTCTCTTTCTGTCTCTCTCTGAATTCAATTAAGGGCTTTATTGGCATGGGGGAAACATATGTTTACATTGCCAAAGCAAGTGAAATAGATAATAAACACTTAATTAGTGAAATTAACAATAAAAAAATTCACAATAAACATTACACTTCCAAATGTTCCAAAAGAATAAAGACGTTTAAAATGTCATATTATGTCTATATACAGTACAGTGCTGTAATGATGTGCAAATAGTTAAAGTACAAAAGGGAAATAAATAAACATAAATATAGGTTGTGTCACACCCTGATTTGTTTCACCTGTCTTTGTGATTGTCTCCACCCCCCTCCAGGTGTCACCCATCTTACCCATTATCCCCAGTGCATTTATACCTGTGTTCTCTGTTTGTCTGTTGCCAGTTCGTTTTGTTTCGTCAAGCCTTCCAGTGGTTTTCCCTCTGCTCCTGTCTCTCGTTTTTGTTCCTGTTTCCTAGTTTTCCCGGTATTGACCTTTCTGCCTGACCTGACCCCTGCCTGCATTGACCTGTTGTTTGCCCGCCCCTGTTGTGATAAACATTGTTACTTCGACAGTCTGCATTTGGGTCTTACCTTAAACGTGATTTACAATGGTGTACGTTCTTCACTGGTTGCCCTTTTCTTGTGGCAACAAGTCTCTCTCTCTCTCTCTCTGTGTGTGTTTTCTCACTACGTCCACGAGAAAACGTACAGAGAGAGAGAGAGAGAGAGAGAGAGAGAGAGAGAGAGACTTGTTGCCACAAGAAAAGGGCAACCAGTGAAGAACATACACCATTGTAAATCACGTTTAAGGTAAGACCCAAATGCAGACTGCTGCAGCATCAGGTAAGATGTCTGTGTTGCTACGCCTAGCATCACTGGGACCAGAAGACAACGGGACTAGGCCACACTGCCTGTGCTGGGCCCAGCTACCTTCTAGGGTAAGACTTTACATTAAGAGTCCATAATGAACCATTTATAAAGGCATTTACAAACCATTTGCTCACCATTTATTAACCACTACTCCCACATGTGTCAATGTTAGTAGGCTAGTTATTCACACATGTATGTAGATATTTCCTTAAACATCCTGTATTCTATGCTTGTTATTTCACCAGGTATAGCAGGAATGCCTACCAAAGGCATGCTCATCTTTTTGTGAGAAATTACACTGGTTACTCAAAATATTGATAAATTATAAATAGCTCTCACTTTAGATTAGGGACTGCAAAAACACTTGACTAATTATTAGTAAATGGTTTATTAATGTGAGAGTAATGATTAGTAAATGGTTTATTAATGTGAGAGTAATGATTAATAAATGGTTTATTAATGTGGGAGTAATGATTAATAAATGGTGAACACACAATTTATAAAGGCCTTATGAATGGTTTATTACGGACCTTTAAAAGAAAGTGTTACCCATCCTAGTTGTGAATGAATAAACCCATGTATTAGACAAATAAGAATATCACTGAATAAATGTCTTACAGATGACCATTGGCTTATAACCTTATAACAGCCTGAATACATATTTAAATAATAGTGCATTTCAAGTGTTCCCCCCTGCACACTTAAGTGTTTGAATATTAGGCTACATCTAATTCAATAGAAAACAACAGAGAGGGAGAGAGACAGAGACAGAGACAGAGAGAGAGAGAGAGAGAGAGAGAGAGAGAGAGAGAGAGAGAGAGAGAGAGAGAGAGAGAGAGAGAGAGAGAGAGAGAGAGAGAGAGAGAGAGAGAGAGAGAGAGAGAGACAGAGAGAGAGAGAGACAGAGAGAGAGCGAGAGAGAGAGAGACAGAGACAGAGACAGAGAGAGACAGAGACAGAGAGACAGAGACAGAGACAGAGAGAGAGAGAGAGAGACAGAGAGAGACAGAGAGAGACAGAGACAGAGACAGAGACAGAGAGAGTTCCTTAATATTTTGGCAGTAGCCAATGGAACAGCCCCTATCTCTGTTTTCTTCCACTGAATTCAATATGCAACCTTCTGTGTTTGTCAAAGAACGATGCCGGGACTAGTTAATGTGGATGCGGATAGATATCCAGCGTTGTGCTTCGTTTGACAGCGCCGCGTTTGCGTATCTTTCTGCCAAGATGTGATAGGCGGGAGATAGGCGGGACTTTACAGCCATCAATGCATGGCTATGTAATGAAATCCTACACTAGAGTAACTTGTTACTACAGCTCATAAACTCACTCGCTGGGCTGAAGAGACTGAGATTCAGAAGTGAATATACATTGATAAAACAATTAAATTACTAATACACAAGTCCCCAAATTTACCATTATTGAAATAAATGACTTGTGTTTAGTAAAAAACACTGTATAAATGTCTAGTAGATGACTATTGCCTTAACTATGTGTTATAAAAGCCAATCTAATGACTTTTTAGTAGACTAGTGTCTAAATGTTCCCCCGACTCCCCCTTCCCTAATTAGCCATCATAAAAAAAATGTAGGTTTGACTGAGTGACTGACAGAGTCAGAACGGGTCGCTCTCTCTTTGATGACTTTGAATGTGAATTTGCGACACCTCCGCTCAGCCGGTTGTGTCCATATATATATCTTTTTTTTTAAATATATTTTTAGATTTGAGTCATTTAGCAGATATCTTATCCAGAACGACTTACAGTTAGTGCATTCATCTTAAGATAGCTAGTTGGGAGGACCACATATCACAGGCATAGAGAGTAACTCGGGTTGCTCGGGTTAGTGCTCGGGTTAGGGTGTAGGGTTTGAGCACAGCCTGAAGGTAGGGAGGGGGAGTTCCTCTTGCTGTTCCGTAGGCACGCACCATGGTCTTGTAGTGGAAGTGAGCTTCGACTGGAAGCCAGTGGAGTGTGCGGAGGAGCGTGGTAACATATGAGAACTTGGGAAAGTTGAAAACCTTATGTGTTATGGCTTTACTCCCCCTGCTATATTGTGGATAAAGAGTTACTTGTCTAACAGAATACAGACGGTGTTCTTTAATGGAATCCCCTCCAACATAATCCAGAATCAGGAATTCCCCAGGGTAGCTGTTTAGGTCCCTTGCATTTTCAATCTTTACTAACGACATGCCACTGACTTTGAGTAAAGCCAGAGTGTCTATGTATGCCGATGACTCAACACTATACACGTTAGCTACTACAGCGACTGAAATGACTGCAACACTTAACAAAGAGCTGCAGTTAGTTTCAGAATGGGTGGTTAGTCCTAAATATTGCCAAAACTAAAAGCATTGTATTTGGGACAAATCATTCACTAAACCCTAAACATCAACTACATCTCGTTATGAATGATGTGGAAATTGAACAAGTTGAGGTGACTAAACTGCTTGGAGTAACCCTGGATTGTAAACTGTCATGGTCAAAACATGTTGAAGGGAGAAGCGCTACTCTGCCTTCTTAACAACACTATCAACAAGGCAAGTCCTACAGACCCTGGTTTTGTCGCACCTAGACTACTGTTCAGTACTGTCAAGGTTGTGCGCTACTGGTGGAGAAGTCAGGTGCAGGAGAGCAGAGAGTTGTGAACAGACGCACACTTTAATTAGGCAGATGCTATAAAACAGACAGACGCCACTGCATCAAAACCTCCAGCCAAAGGTAAAAAGTGTAAGGTGCGAAACAGTCACGAAAATAAGCAAATGTTTAACAATTAAACATCGTTTGTGAAATATCACCGAATACGACGGGAAAAACCAGCCTGGCGCGTGACATAAAACACGTCATCAAAACAATTCCACACAAAGACATGGGGGGGATGGGGGGGGGGGACTGAGGAATAAATACATATTAATTGATTGGGGAATGAAAACCAGGTGGGCAGGGAACAAGACAAAACAAATGGATACATGAATAAAATGGAGTGGCGATGGCTAGAAAGCCGGTGACGTCGACCGCCGAACGCCGCCCAAACAAGGAGAGGAGCCGACTTCGACGGAAGTCGTGACAAGTAGTGTGGTCAGATGCCACAAAGAGGGACTTAGGAAAATTGCAGGTGGTTCAGAACAGGGCAGCACGGCCTCTTGAAGCTAGGGGGCACTATTTTTATTTTTGGAAAAATAACGTTCCCAAAGTAAACTGCCTATTTCTCAGGATCAGATGCTAGAATATGCATATCATTGACAGCTTAGGATAGAAAACACTCTAAAGTTTCCAAAACTGTCAAAATATTGTCAGTGAGTATAACAGAACTGATATTGCAGGCAAAATCCTGAGAAAAATCCAATAAGGAAGTGACTCTTATTTTGAAATCCCTGCTTTCTATGCATCCCTATTGCCCATTGACAGGGATATCAACCAGATTCCTTTTTCTGTGGCTTTCCTGAGGTGTCTACAGCCTTTAGATGTAGTTTCAGGCCTTTATTTTGAAGAATGAGCGTAAACGTCCACATTGCGTAAGTGGTCTGTTGTTGGCTCTCAGTGTGATTTTTACGCAACACAGAGAGGTAGCCATTTTTCCTCCCGGTCCTAGTGAAAAGCCAACTGTCCCGGTTGATATATTACCGAATAGATATTTGAAAAACACCTTGAGGATTGATTATAAAAAACGTTTGCCATGTTTCTGTCGATATTATGGATATAATTTGGAATTTTTGTCTGCGTTGTCGTGACCGCTATTTCCGGTGGATTCCTGGGCATAACGCATCAAACTAACGGAGGTATTTGGATATAAAAAATATCTTTATGGAACAAAAGGAACATTTGCTGTCTAACTGAGAGTCTCGTGAGTGAAAACATCCAAAGCTCATCAAAGGTAAACGATTAATTTGATTGCTTTTCTGATTTTCGTGACCAAGCTTCCTGATGCTATGTGTACATAATGATATGCTCGGCTATCGATAAACTTACACAAACGCTTGTATTGCTTTCGCTGTAAAGCATAATTTCAAAATCTGAGACGACAGGGTGATTAACAAAAGACTAAGCTGTGTTTCGCTATATTTCACTTGTGATTTCATGAATATGAATATTTTCTAGTAATATTTTTTGACTGTTGCGCTATGCTATTCAGCGTTGCTGATGACATATATACCGGATCCAGGATGGGTAGTTCTAAGAGTTAAACATACACGGAGAGAAAACATTATTGAATGTCTCATGGCTCAAAGTGGAAGAGGGATTGATGTCATCACTATTTGTTGACAAGCTGTATATACCTAGCTGTCTGTTTAAACTACTAGTACACAGCTCAGACACCCATCCATACCCCACAAGACATGCCACCAGAGGTCTCTTCACAATCCCCAAGCCCAGAACAGACTATGGGAGGCGCACAGTACTACACAGAGCCATGACAACATGCAACTCTATTCCACAGTACTACACAGAGCCATGACTACATGCAACTCTATTCCACAGTACTACATAGAGCCATGACAACATGGAACTCTATTCCACAGTACTACACAGAGCCATGACTACATGCAACTCTATTCCACAGTACTACACAGAGCCATGACTACATGCAACTCTATTCCACAGTACTACACAGAGCCATGACTACATGCAACTCTATTCCACATTATGGAACAGCGGGGACTGTGAAGAGACACACAAAGGTACAGACACATGCATACATTGTAATATTGTTGTATGGTGGTATTATGCATTTTGTATTGTACATGTAGTGGCGTAATAATGTTATATAATGTACTCTTTAATCTTTTGTTTGATATGTAATGTAAATGCTTTATTGACTTTGGACACCAGGAAGAGTAGCTGACGCCTTGGCAGAAGCTAATGGGGATCTATGTTCAATACAAATACAAACCCAAAATGTGCATCAGTCTTTCCTGCCCCATGGACAACTTTCAGTGTGAAGAAACACATACGTATTTCTATCACTTAGGTCAACTATCCCTTTAAAGGCTATTAGTGGCCACAGAAGTCAAGCTATGGCCAAACACACATCCTACATAGGCTACCATGTCCTCTGCTACATAGGCTACCATGTCCTCTGCTACATAGGTTACCATGTCCTCCGCTGCATAGGCTACCATGTCCTCCGCTACATAGGCTACCATATCCTCCGCTACATAGGTTACCATGTCCTCCGCTACATAGGCTACCATATCCTCCACTACATAGGCTACCATGTCCTCCGCTACATAGGTTACCATGTCCTCCACTACATAGGCTACCATGTCCTCCGCTACATAGGCTAACATGTCCTCCTCTCCTCTACATAGGCTACCATGTCCTCCTCTCCTCTACATAGGCTACCATGTCCTCCTCTCCTCTACATAGGCTACCATGTCCTCCTCTCCTCTACATAGGCTACTATGTCCTCCGCTACATAGGCTACCATGTCCTCCGCTACATAGGTTACCATGTCCTGCACTACATAGGCTACCATATCCTCCGCTACATAGGCTACTATGTCCTCCGCTACATAGGCTACCATGTCCTCCGCTACATAGGTTACCATGTCCTGCGCTACATAGGCTACCATATCCTCCGCTACATAGGCTACCATGTCCTCCGCTACATAGGCTACCATATCCTCCGCTACATAGGTTACCATGTCCTCCGCTACATAGGCTACCATGTCCTTCGCTACATAGGCTACCATGTCCTCCGCTACATATGTCTTCCGCTACATAGGCTACCATGTCCTCCGCTACATAGGCTACCATGTCCTCCGTTACATAGGCTACCATGTCCTCCGCTACATAGGCTACCATATCCTCCGCTACATAGGCTACTATGTTCTCCGCTACATAGGCTACCATGTCCTCCACTACATAGGTTACCATGTCCTCCGCTACATAGGCTACCATGTCCTTCGCTACATAGGCTACCATGTCCTGTGCTACATAGGCTACCATATCCTCCGCTACATAGGTACCATGTCCTCCGCTACATAGGCTACCATATCCTCCGCTACATAGGTTACCATGTCCTCCGCTACATAGGCTACCATGTCCTTCGCTACATAGGCTACCATGTCCTCCGCTACATATGTCTTCCGCTACATAGGCTACCATGTCCTCCGCTACATAGGCTACCATGTCCTCCGTTACATAGGCTACCATGTCCTGCGCTACATAGGCTACCATATCCTCCGCTACATAGGCTACTATGTCCTCCGCTACATAGGCTACCATGTCCTCCTCTCCTCTACATAGGCTACCATGTCCTCCTCTCCTCTACATAGGCTACCATGTCCTCCTCTCCTCTACATAGGCTACTATGTCCTCCGCTACATAGGCTACCATGTCCTCCGCTACATAGGTTACCATGTCCTGCGCTACATAGGCTACCATATCCTCCGCTACATAGGCTACTATGTCCTCCGCTACATAGGCTACCATGTCCTCCGCTACATAGGTTACCATGTCCTGCGCTACATAGGCTACCATATCCTCCGCTACATAGGCTACCATGTCCTCCGCTACATAGGCTACCATATCCTCCGCTACATAGGTTACCATGTCCTCCGTTACATAGGCTACCATGTCCTCCGCTACATAGGCTACCATATCCTCCGCTACATAGGCTACTATGTTCTCCGCTACATAGGCTACCATGTCCTCCACTACATAGGTTACCATGTCCTCCGCTACATAGGCTACCATGTCCTTCGCTACATAGGCTACCATGTCCTGTGCTACATAGGCTACCATATCCTCCGCTACATAGGTACCATGTCCTCCGCTACATAGGCTACCATATCCTCCGCTACATAGGTTACCATGTCCTCCGCTACATAGGCTACCATGTCCTTCGCTACATAGGCTACCATGTCCTCCGCTACATATGTCTTCCGCTACATAGGCTACCATGTCCTCCGCTACATAGGCTACCATGTCCTCCGTTACATAGGCTACCATGTCCTCCGCTACATAGGCTACCATATCCTCCGCTACATAGGCTACTATGTCCTCCGCTACATAGGCTACCATGTCCTCCACTACATAGGTTACCATGTCCTCCGCTACATAGGCTACCATGTCCTTCGCTACATAGGCTACCATGTCCTGTGCTACATAGGCTACCATATCCTCCGCTACATAGGCTACCATGTCCTCCGCTACATAGGCTACCATATCCTCCGCTACATAGGTTACCATGTCCTCCGCTACATAGGCTACCATGTCCTTCGCTACATAGGCTACCATGTCCTCCGCTACATATGTCTTCCGCTACATAGGCTACCATGTCCTCCGCTACATAGGCTACCATGTCCTCCGTTACATAGGCTACCATGTCCTGCGCTACATAGGCTACCATATCCTCCGCTACATAGGCTACTATGTCCTCCGCTACATAGGCTACCATATCCTCCGCTACATAGGCTACTATGTCCTCCGCTACATAGGCTACTATGTCCTCCGCTACATAGGCTACCATGTCCTCCGCTACATAGGCTACCATGTCCTCCGCTACATAGACTACCATGTCCTCCGCTACATAGGTTACCATGTCCTCCGCTACATAGACTACCATGTCCTCCGCTACATAGGCTACCATGTCCTTCGCTACATAGGCTACCATGTCCTCCGCTACATATGTCTTCCGCTACATAGGCTACCATGTCCTCCGCTACATAGGCTACCATGTCCTCCGTTACATAGGCTACCATGTCCTCCGCTACATAGGCTACCATATCCTCCGCTACATAGGCTACTATGTCCTCCGCTACATAGGCTACCATGTCCTCCACTACATAGGTTACCATGTCCTCCGCTACATAGGCTACCATGTCCTCCGCTACATAGGCTACCATGTCCTCCGCTACATAGGCTACCATATCCTCCGCTACATAGGTACCATGTCCTCCGCTACATAGGCTACCATATCCTCCGCTACATAGGTTACCATGTCCTCCGCTACATAGGCTACCATGTCCTTCGCTACATAGGCTACCATGTCCTCCGCTACATATGTCTTCCGCTACATAGGCTACCATGTCCTCCGCTACATAGGCTACCATGTCCTCCGTTACATAGGCTACCATGTCCTGCGCTACATAGGCTACCATATCCTCCGCTACATAGGCTACTATGTCCTCCGCTACATAGGCTACTATGTCCTCCGCTACATAGGCTACCATGTCCTCCGCTACATAGGCTACCATGTCCTCCGCTACATAGACTACCATGTCCTCCGCTACATAGGCTACCATGTCCTCCGCTACATAGGTTACCATGTCCTCCACTACATAGGCTACCATGTCCTCCGCTACATAGGCTAACATGTCCTCCTCTCCTCTACATAGGCTACCATGTCCTCCTCTCCTCTACATAGGCTACCATGTCCTCCTCTCCTCTACATAGGCTACCATGTCCTCCTCTCCTCTACATAGGCTACTATGTCCTCCGCTACATAGGCTACCATGTCCTCCGCTACATAGGTTACCATGTCCTGCGCTACATAGGCTACCATATCCTCCGCTACATAGGCTACTATGTCCTCCGCTACATAGGCTACCATGTCCTCCGCTACATAGGTTACCATGTCCTGCGCTACATAGGCTACCATATCCTCCGCTACATAGGCTACCATGTCCTCCGCTACATAGGCTACCATATCCTCCGCTACATAGGTTACCATGTCCTCCGCTACATAGGCTACCATGTCCTTCGCTACATAGGCTACCATGTCCTCCGCTACATATGTCTTCCGCTACATAGGCTACCATGTCCTCCGCTACATAGGCTACCATGTCCTCCGCTACATAGGCTACCATGTCCTCCGCTACATAGGCTACCATATCCTCCGCTACATAGGCTACTATGTCCTCCGCTACATAGGCTACCATATCCTCCGCTACATAGGTTACCATGTCCTCCGCTACATAGGCTACCATGTCCTTCGCTACATAGGCTACCATGTCCTCCGCTACATATGTCTTCCGCTACATAGGCTACCATGTCCTCCGCTACATAGGCTACCATGTCCTCCGTTACATAGGCTACCATGTCCTCCGCTACATAGGCTACCATATCCTCCGCTACATAGGCTACTATGTCCTCCGCTACATAGGCTACCATGTCCTCCACTACATAGGTTACCATGTCCTCCGCTACATAGGCTACCATGTCCTTCGCTACATAGGCTACCATGTCCTGCGCTACATAGGCTACCATATCCTCCGCTACATAGGTACCATGTCCTCCGCTACATAGGCTACCATATCCTCCGCTACATAGGTTACCATGTCCTCCGCTACATAGGCTACCATGTCCTTCGCTACATAGGCTACCATGTCCTCCGCTACATATGTCTTCCGCTACATAGGCTACCATGTCCTCCGCTACATAGGCTACCATGTCCTCCGTTACATAGGCTACCATGTCCTGCGCTACATAGGCTACCATATCCTCCGCTACATAGGCTACTATGTCCTCCGCTACATAGGCTACTATGTCCTCCGCTACATAGGCTACCATGTCCTCCGCTACATAGGCTACCATGTCCTCCGCTACATAGACTACCATGTCCTCCGCTACATAGGCTACCATGTCCTCCGCTACATAGGTTACCATGTCCTCCACTACATAGGCTACCATGTCCTCCGCTACATAGGCTAACATGTCCTCCTCTCCTCTACATAGGCTACCATGTCCTCCTCTCCTCTACATAGGCTACCATGTCCTCCTCTCCTCTACATAGGCTACCATGTCCTCCTCTCCTCTACATAGGATACTATGTCCTCCGCTACATAGGCTACCATGTCCTCCGCTACATAGGTTACCATGTCCTGCGCTACATAGGCTACCATATCCTCCGCTACATAGGCTACTATGTCCTCCGCTACATAGGCTACCATGTCCTCCGCTACATAGGTTACCATGTCCTGCGCTACATAGGCTACCATATCCTCCGCTACATAGGCTACCATGTCCTCCGCTACATAGGCTACCATATCCTCCGCTACATAGGTTACCATGTCCTCCGCTACATAGGCTACCATATCCTCCGCTACATAGGCTACTATGTCCTCCGCTACATAGGCTACTATGTCCTCCGCTACATAGGCTACCATGTCCTCCGCTACATAGGCTACCATGTCCTCCGCTACATAGACTACCATGTCCTCCGCTACATAGGCTACCATGTCCTCCGCTACATAGGTTACCATGTCCTCCACTACATAGGCTACCATGTCCTCCGCTACATAGGCTAACATGTCCTCCTCTCCTCTACATAGGCTACCATGTCCTCCTCTCCTCTACATAGGCTACCATGTCCTCCTCTCCTCTACATAGGCTACCATGTCCTCCTCTCCTCTACATAGGCTACTATGTCCTCCGCTACATAGGCTACCATGTCCTCCGCTACATAGGTTACCATGTCCTGCGCTACATAGGCTACCATATCCTCCGCTACATAGGCTACTATGTCCTCCGCTACATAGGCTACCATGTCCTCCGCTACATAGGTTACCATGTCCTGCGCTACATAGGCTACCATATCCTCCGCTACATAGGCTACCATGTCCTCCGCTACATAGGCTACCATATCCTCCGCTACATAAGCTACCATGTCCTTCGCTACATAGGCTACCATGTCCTCCGCTACATATGTCTTCCGCTACATAGGCTACCATGTCCTCCGCTACATAGGCTACCATGTCCTCCGCTACATAGGCTACCATGTCCTCCGCTACATAGGCTACCATATCCTCCGCTACATAGGCTACTATGTCCTCCGCTACATAGGCTACCATATCCTCCGCTACATAGGTTACCATGTCCTCCGCTACATAGGCTACCATGTCCTTCGCTACATAGGCTACCATGTCCTCCGCTACATATGTCTTCCGCTACATAGGCTACCATGTCCTCCGCTACATAGGCTACCATGTCCTCCGTTACATAGGCTACCATGTCCTCCGCTACATAGGCTACCATATCCTCCGCTACATAGGCTACTATGTCCTCCGCTACATAGGCTACCATGTCCTCCACTACATAGGTTACCATGTCCTCCGCTACATAGGCTACCATGTCCTTCGCTACATAGGCTACCATGTCCTGCGCTACATAGGCTACCATATCCTCCGCTACATAGGTACCATGTCCTCCGCTACATAGGCTACCATATCCTCCGCTACATAGGTTACCATGTCCTCCGCTACATAGGCTACCATGTCCTTCGCTACATAGGCTACCATGTCCTCCGCTACATATGTCTTCCGCTACATAGGCTACCATGTCCTCCGCTACATAGGCTACCATGTCCTCCGTTACATAGGCTACCATGTCCTGCGCTACATAGGCTACCATATCCTCCGCTACATAGGCTACTATGTCCTCCGCTACATAGGCTACTATGTCCTCCGCTACATAGGCTACCATGTCCTCCGCTACATAGGCTACCATGTCCTCCGCTACATAGACTACCATGTCCTCCGCTACATAGGCTACCATGTCCTCCGCTACATAGGTTACCATGTCCTCCACTACATAGGCTACCATGTCCTCCGCTACATAGGCTAACATGTCCTCCTCTCCTCTACATAGGCTACCATGTCCTCCTCTCCTCTACATAGGCTACCATGTCCTCCTCTCCTCTACATAGGCTACCATGTCCTCCTCTCCTCTACATAGGATACTATGTCCTCCGCTACATAGGCTACCATGTCCTCCGCTACATAGGTTACCATGTCCTGCGCTACATAGGCTACCATATCCTCCGCTACATAGGCTACTATGTCCTCCGCTACATAGGCTACCATGTCCTCCGCTACATAGGTTACCATGTCCTGCGCTACATAGGCTACCATATCCTCCGCTACATAGGCTACCATGTCCTCCGCTACATAGGCTACCATATCCTCCGCTACATAGGTTACCATGTCCTCCGCTACATAGGCTACCATGTCCTTCGCTACATAGGCTACCATGTCCTCCGCTACATATGTCTTCCGCTACATAGGCTACCATGTCCTCCGCTACATAGGCTACCATGTCCTCCGCTACATAGGCTACCATGTCCTCCGCTACATAGGCTACCATATCCTCCGCTACATAGGCTACTATGTCCTCCGCTACATAGGCTACCATGTCCTCCACTACATAGGTTACCATGTCCTCCGCTACATAGGCTACCATGTCCTTCGCTACATAGGCTACCATGTCCTGTGCTACATAGGCTACCATATCCTCCGCTACATAGGCTACCATGTCCTCCGCTACATAGGCTACCATATCCTCCGCTACATAGGTTACCATGTCCTCCGCTACATAGGCTACCATGTCCTTCGCTACATAGGCTACCATGTCCTCCGCTACATATGTCTTCCGCTACATAGGCTACCATGTCCTCCGCTACATAGGCTACCATGTCCTCCGTTACATAGGCTACCATGTCCTGCGCTACATAGGCTACCATATCCTCCGCTACATAGGCTACTATGTCCTCCGCTACATAGGCTACTATGTCCTCCGCTACATAGGCTACCATGTCCTCCGCTACATAGGCTACCATGTCCTCCGCTACATAGACTACCATGTCCTCCGCTACATAGGTTACCATGTCCTCCGCTACATAGACTACCATGTCCTCCACTACATAGGTTACCATGTCCTCCGCTACATAGGCTACCATGTCCTTCGCTACATAGGCTACCATGTCCTCCGCTACATATGTCTTCCGCTACATAGGCTACCATGTCCTCCGCTACATAGGCTACCATGTCCTCCGTTACATAGGCTACCATGTCCTGCGCTACATAGGCTACCATATCCTCCGCTACATAGGCTACTATGTCCTCCGCTACATAGGCTACTATGTCCTCCGCTACATAGGCTACCATGTCCTCCGCTACATAGGCTACCATGTCCTCCGCTACATAGACTACCATGTCCTCCGCTACATAGGTTACCATGTCCTCCGCTACATAGACTACCATGTCCTCCACTACATAGGTTACCATGTCCTCTGCTACATAGGCTACCATGTCCTTCGCTACATAGGCTACCATGTCCTCTGCTACATATGTCTTCCGCTACATAGGCTACCATGTCCTCCGCTACATAGGCTACCATGTCCTCCGTTACATAGGCTACCATGTCCTCCGCTACATAGGCTACCATATCCTCCGCTACATAGGCTACCATGTCCTCCGCTACATAGGCTACCATGTCCTCCGCTACATAGGCTACTATGTCCTCCGCTACATAGGCTACTATGTCCTCTGCTACATAGGCTACTATGTCCTCCGCTACATAGGCTACTATGTCCTCTGCTACATAGGCTACCATGTCCTCCGCTACATATGTCTTCCGCTACATAGGCTACCATGTCCTCCGCTACATAGGCTACCATGTCCTCCGTTACATAGGCTACCATGTCCTCTGCTACATAGGCTACCATATCCTCCGCTACATAGGCTACTATGTCCTCCGCTACATAGGCTACCATGTCCTCCACTACATAGGTTACCATGTCCTCCGCTACATAGGCTACCATGTCCTTCGCTACATAGGCTACCATGTCCTGTGCTACATAGGCTACCATATCCTCCGCTACATAGGCTACCATGTCCTCCGCTACATAGGCTACCATATCCTCCGCTACATAGGTTACCATGTCCTCCGCTACATAGGCTACCATGTCCTTCGCTACATAGGCTACCATGTCCTCCGCTACATATGTCTTCCGCTACATAGGCTACCATGTCCTCCGCTACATAGGCTACCATGTCCTCCGTTACATAGGCTACCATGTCCTGCGCTACATAGGCTACCATATCCTCCGCTACATAGGCTACTATGTCCTCCGCTACATAGGCTACTATGTCCTCCGCTACATAGGCTACCATGTCCTCCGCTACATAGGCTACCATGTCCTCCGCTACATAGACTACCATGTCCTCCGCTACATAGGTTACCATGTCCTCCGCTACATAGACTACCATGTCCTCCACTACATAGGTTACCATGTCCTCCGCTACATAGGCTACCATGTCCTTCGCTACATAGGCTACCATGTCCTCCGCTACATATGTCTTCCGCTACATAGGCTACCATGTCCTCCGTTACATAGGCTACCATGTCCTGCGCTACATAGGCTACCATATCCTCCGCTACATAGGCTACTATGTCCTCCGCTACATAGGCTACCATGTCCTCCGCTACATAGGCTACCATGTCCTCCGCTACATAGGCTACCATGTCCTCCGCTACATAGACTACCATGTCCTCCGCTACATAGGTTACCATGTCCTCCGCTACATAGACTACCATGTCCTCCACTACATAGGTTACCATGTCCTCTGCTACATAGGCTACCATGTCCTTCGCTACATAGGCTACCATGTCCTCTGCTACATATGTCTTCCGCTACATAGGCTACCATGTCCTCCGCTACATAGGCTACCATGTCCTCCGTTACATAGGCTACCATGTCCTCCGCTACATAGGCTACCATATCCTCCGCTACATAGGCTACCATGTCCTCCGCTACATAGGCTACCATGTCCTCCGCTACATAGGCTACTATGTCCTCCGCTACATAGGCTACTATATCCTCTGCTACATAGGCTACTATGTCCTCCGCTACATAGGCTACTATGTCCTCTGCTACATAGGCTACCATGTCCTCCGCTACGGTACTTTATGGGAAATTCATAGGCTTTGACACTGAACCATGTTCAAAACAGAGTTTATTGGCAAATTGAAGACAATGGTGTAATGGTTCATTTTTATATGTGTGTATGAGAGAAGAGAGAGAGGTCACTCCATCAATCTGCTATTGTCGTTCTCTCAATCTATTTCAGTTGTGACTCCACAGCGTGGAGGGTAGTATGTGTGGGGGGTGAGGGAGGTTGAAGGGGGGCAAGGCACCGATTCATCACTGGGATTGGAAATAAGACCGACACAGCACAGTTTGTCATGTGAGATTAGTCTGAAGCTGGTAACGGCTGTCCTTAATATAGTCTCCACCATCGCACACTACTCATCCCCTGGAACACACCACTACTGCTGTAGACCAGGGTGTGTGTGTGTGTGTGTGTGTGTGTGTGTGCGTGCGTGCGTGTCTGTGTGTGTGTGTGTGTGTGTGTGTGTGTGTGTGTGTGTGTGTGTGTGTGTGTGTGTGTGTGTGTGTGTGTGTGTGTGTGTGTGTGTGTGTAGAGAGCAGGGAAGGACATCTGGTGGTTCCATTTGTAGGCCTGAGGATCAGTTTCCAAAAACCACAAACAAAAACCTCTTACTGTTGAGAGTTAAAATAGTAGGAATACACAAGATGCAATTTGGTCATGTGACTGTGCATCAGCAGTTTGTCTCTTGTTATTTTAGTCACTGACAGTCACTCAGTTATCCTATGTCAGCTAACATTTTTTAGATTGGTAAATTGGTTTTTTCCAGCGACAGTCCCTTCAGAGAGCATTCACACCCCTTGACTTATGCCACATTTGATTGTTTTACAGCCTGAATTCAAAATGGATTAAGTAGATTTTTTTTTTCTCTCAACACAACATTTAAAACATTTTAAATTTGTTGAAAATGAAGTACAGAAATATTGAATTTACATAAGTAGTCACACCATTGAGTCAATAAATGTTAGAATCAGCGATTACAGCAGGCAGCAATTATTTGAGCTTTGCACACCTGGATTGTACAATATTTGCACATTATCCTTTAAAAAAATTCTTAAAGCTCTGTCAAGTTGGCTGTTGACAGCCATTTTCAAGTCTTGCTATAGATTTTCAAGCCGACTTAAGTCAAAACTGTAACTAGGCCACGTAGGGACATTTAATGTCTTCTTGGTGAGCAACCCCAGTGTAGTTTTGCCCTTGAAAAAAAACTGAACCAGGTTTTTCTCCAGGAGTTAACACATTTTTATGGCTGTTTTATTTTAATGCCTTATCGCAAACACGATGCATGTTTTGGAATATTTGTATTCTGTACAAGCTTCCTTCTTTTCACTCTTGTCATTTAGGTTAGTATTGTGGATTAACTACAATGTTGTTGTTCCCATCCTCAGTTTTCTCTTATCACAGCCATTAAACTCCGAAACTGTTTTCAAATCCCCATTGGCCTCATGGTGAAATTCCCTGAGCAGTTTCTTTCCTCTCCGGCAACTGAGTTAGGAAGGACGCCTGTATTTGTGGTGACTGGGTGTATAGATACACCAAGTGTAAATAATAACTTCATCATGCTCAAAGGGATATTCAATATAGGGCTAGGGGCCTCCAACAAATTTCACTTAGGACCCACAAAAATCTATGGCTGGCTCTGACTGAACAAATGGGCATGGATGTGGGTATAGATGTGGGTATGTATGTGGGTATAGATGTGGGTATGGATGTGGGTACGGATGTGGGTATAGATGTGGGTACGGATGTGAGTATTGATGCGGGTATAGATGTGGGTATAGATGTGGGTATGGATGTGGGTATAGATGTGGGTACGGATGTGGGTATTGATGTGGGTATAGATGTGGGTATGGATGTGGGTACGGATGTGGGTATAGATGTGGGTACGGATGTGGGTATTGATGTGGGTATAGATGTGGGTATAGATGTGGGTATGGATGTGGGTACGGATGTGGGTATGGATGTGGGTACTGATGTGGGTACTGATGTGGGTATTGATGTGGGTATGGATGTGGGTATAGGTGTGGGTTGAGATGTGGGTACGGGTGTGGGTATTGATGTGGGTATAGATGTGGGTATAGATGTGGGTATAGATGTGGGTTTAGATGTGGGTACGGGTGTGGGTATTGATGTGGGTATAGATGTGGGTATAGATGTGGGTATGCAGACTTATGGCCCCTCATGATGAATTCAGATGTTTTTGTGGCCCCCATCCCTGGTGTAGTACATGGAATCCTATTCCACATCAGGTAACTGATGCCAGCAGTAGAATCGGATTTTAAAAATCTAGTAAAAATACACCTTATGGAACAGCGGGGACTGTGAAGAGACGCACACAAAGGTACAGACACACACATACATTGTAATATTGTTGTATCGTGGTACTATACATTTTGTTTGAGACAGTTTGCTACAGCATAAAAATAATCCTGCAGTAACAGGGAATGTGAATTATTATGTGGATTATAATTAATATACTTTTTTTGTAGGGGTTGTTCAATTTTCCTTAAAGGGAAAGTAAAGTCTGAAATGTCAGTGGAAGCATTTTTTAAATCTCAAAAACGCTACAAGTTTTAAAGTTGTCCTGCAACAGGGTGATCAATTTAAGATCCTATATATGTAAATGTGTCTGAGGAGGAGACAGAGAGAGATAGACAGCGAGAAAGTCCTGCAACAGGGTGATCAAATTAAGATCCTACATCTGTAAATGTGTCTGAGGAGGAGACAGAGAGAGATAGACAGCGAGAAAGAAAAACAGAAGAAATGCCTGGCCAAGTGTGAAAATGTTGAGGCGTATCTTATTGATCACACTGTTCGATCCATGGCGAGGCAATACCCAGCTCTTACTGAGTATGTACCTCAGGAAGACCCTTTAAATGATCTAAATAGGAGTGACCACATGACGTGTAAACACACATCTGTTGTGCCAATTCTTATTTTAATAATAATGAAAACTCAGACTTGAGTGAATATAAGTGAATATATTTCAATGGTTGAAAAAACAACACCAACTCTAACGCAAATGGAGATATTTGTCATAACTGCAGTCAACAGAAATTACGGAGTGTGATGCCCTTTAAATTACGGCGTGTGTTGCCCTTTAAATTACGGCGTGTGTTGCCCTTTTAATTACGGCGTGTGTTGCCCTTTTAATTACGGCGTGTGTTGCCCTTTTAATTACGGCGTGTGTTGCCCTTTTAATTACGGCGTGTGTTGCCCTTTAAATTACGGCGTGTGTTGCCCTTTAAATTACGGCCTGTGTTGCCCTTTTAATTACGGCCTGTGTTGCCCTTTAAATTACGGCCTGTGTTGCCCTTTAAATTACGGCGTGTGTTGCCCTTTCAATTACGGCGTGTGTTGCCCTTTTAATTACGGCCTGTGTTGCCCTTTAAATTACAGCCTGTGTTGCCCTTTTAATTACGGCCTGTGTTGCCCTTTAAATTACGGCGTGTGTTGCCCTTTTAATTACGGCGTGTGTTGCCCTTTAAATTACAGCCTGTGTTGCCCTTTTAATTACGGCCTGTGTTGCCCTTTAAATTACGGCGTGTGTTGCCCTTTTAATTACGGCGTGTGTTGCCCTTTAAATTACAGCCTGTGTTGCCCTTTTAATTACGGCCTGTGTTGCCCTTTAAATTACAGCCTGTGTTGCCCTTTTAATTACGGCCTGTGTTGCCCTTTAAATTACGGCGTGTGTTGCCCTTTTAATTACGGCGTGTGTTGCCCTTTAAATTATGGCGTGTGTTGCCCTTTTAATTACGGCGTGTGATGCCCTTTAAATTACGGCGTGTGTTGCCCTTTTAATTACGGCGTGTGTTGCCCTTTAAATTACGGCGTGTGTTGCCCTTTAAATTACAGCCTGTGTTGCCCTTTAAATTACGGCGTGTGTTGCCCTTTAAATTACGGAGTGTGTTGCCCTTTAAATTAAAGCGTGTGTTGCCCTTTAAATTACAGCCTGTGTTGCCCTTTTAATTACGGCCTGTGTTGCCCTTTAAATTACGGCGTGTGTTGCCCTTTAAATTACGGCGTGTGTTGCACTTTAAATTACAGCCTGTGTTGCCCTTTTAATTACGGCCTGTGTTGCCCTTTAAATTACAGCCTGTGTTGCCCTTTAAATTACGGCGTGTGTTGCCCTTTTAATTACGGCCTGTGTGTTTCCCTTTAAATTATGGCGTGTGTTGCCCTTTAAATTATGGCGTGTGTTGCCCTTTTAATTACGGAGTGTGTTGCCCATTAAATTACGGCGTGTGATGCCCTTTAAATTACGGCGTGTGTTGCCCTTTTAATTACGGCGTGTGTTGCCCTTTAAATTACGGCGTGTGTTGCCCTTTAAATTACAGCCTGTGTTGCCCTTTAAATTACGGCGTGTGTTGCCCTTTAAATTACGGAGTGTGTTGCCCTTTAAATTACAGCGTGTGTTGCCCTTTAAATTACAGCCTGTGTTGCCCTTTTAATTACGGCCTGTGTTGCCCTTTAAATTACGGCGTGTGTTGCCCTTTAAATTACGGCGTGTGTTGCCCTTTAAATTACAGCCTGTGTTGCCCTTTTAATTACGGCCTGTGTTGCCCTTTAAATTACAGCCTGTGTTTCCCTTTAAATTACGGCGTGTGTTGCCCTTTAAATTACGGCGTGTGTTGCCCTTTAAATTACGGCGTGTGTTGCCCTTTTAATTACGGCGTGTGTTGCCCTTTAAATTACGGCGTGTGTTGCCCTTTAAATTACGGCGTGTGTTGCCCTTTAAATTACGGCGTGTGTTGCCCTTTAAATTACGGCGTGTGTTGCCCTTTTAATTACGGCGTGTGTTGCCCTTTAAATCACGGCGTGTGTTGCCCTTTAAATTACGGCGTGTGTTGCCCTTTAAATTACGGCGTGTGTTGCCCTTTAAATTACGGCGTGTGATGCCCTTTAAATTACGGCGTGTGTTGCCCTTTAGATTACGGCGTGTGTTGCCCTTTAAATTACGGCGTGTGATGCCCTTTAAATTACGGCGTGTGTTGCCCTTTAAATTACGGCGTGTGATGCCCTTTAAATTACGGCGTGTGTTGCCCTTTAAATTACGGCGTGTGTTGCCCTTTAAATTACGACGTGTGATGCCCTTTAAATTACGGCGTGTGATGCCCTTTAAATTACGGCGTGTGTTGCCCTTTAAATTACGGCGTGTGTTGCCCTTTAAATTACGGCGTGTGTTGCCCTTTAAATTACGGCGTGTGATGCCCTTTAAATTACGGCGTGTGATGCCGTCTGTAGATCGTGGAGTGTGTTGCCGTTTTAGTGTGAAAACCAAAAGTGTAACCAAAACTTAAACTAAGGCATTAGTTCAGAGCGGCTAGGGTTAAGGTGTGGGATAGGGGTTAAAACAAGAAAAATGTCAAATGACAAAACAAGTGCTTGGCACTGGGATTGAACCCGTGATGCTCGGAGTCATAGCTCACGGTTTTACTCCATCCCCAACAGCCTATAGATGGTAAGAGACACTTGCGCTGCCCCTAGTGGACGGTTGGAAATGGCCATGGAAATATAACGCCACGTCGAAACTTCACCATTCCAATAACGCCTGGACAGCTTTTAATCCACCCAGAGTTCGGTCTCTGAAAAAAGACATCTGTTTTCCTAGGCTCGAAGTCTTGAACCTGCCCATATTGTCAACGATGCAGGCATGACAATCTATTCTCCTCAAACCAAATAAAGAAGAAACAAGAGAGCCTCATTAGCTGGATAACGGGACGTTTTGAGAATAAGAAGTGTCCTTGAAAATATAGATCCATGACCCACAGAGGATTCCGTTTGGGCGTGGTCTAAAGCCCTTCCGTGTTTTAACATGTCAATTACTAGGCAACAACTGAATATAAACAACTGGGATTAGTGAAACAGAGTGTGGTCATAGTGGGGTTTTGTTAGTCCACCCTCTTCCCTTTTCTCCCTCTCTTTAATCCGCCGGTAGTCCCATGTGTGCGTGCGTCACGTGCGTCACGGTGTGTGCATCTGAATGTTTTGTGTCTGTGCATGCGTGTGTGTGTCATGTGTACTCACCGTAACATCCTCTGGGGTGAGCTTTCGACATGAGGAGCCAAAGGTAGTCCGAAGCAGCCGAACGATTCAGTCTTGACCCCGGCAGTGTCTCCTCACACCTCATGTGTGCTCACTTGTAATGAGGCCTCTGGTGGATAGATTTCACTACCACTAGGACACAACAAAAGGCCAATGTACCACGAGGACAATGCTCCACGCGCTTCACGCCATTTGTTTGGCTCACCATATCCATCACATTAATGAGTCACCTTTTACTGACAGCTCATGATTACCTGCTTACACATGGAAAGAGAGGGTGGAGTAGGGGGAGAAAGAGAGAAAGAGGGGGGTAGAAGGAGAAAGAGAGAGTGGGGGGAAGAAAGAGAGAGAGTGGGGTGTAAAAGGAAAGGGGGATTAGAAGGAGAGAGGGGGGTAGAAGGAGAGAGAGGGGGGGTAGAAGGAGAGAGCGAGGGGGGTAGAAGGAGAGAGAGTGGGAGGTAAAAGGAAAGGGGGATTAAAAGGAGAGAGGGGGGTAGAAGGAGAGAGGGGGGGTAGAAGGAGAGAGAGGGGGGGTAGAAGGAGAGAGAGGGGGGGTAGAAGGAGAGAGCGAGGGGGGTAGAAGGAGAGAGAGTGGGGGGTAAAAGGAAAGGGGATTAGAAGGAGAGAGGGGGGTAGAAGGAGAGAGAGGGGGTAGAAGGAGAGAGAGGGGGGGTAGAAGGAGAGAGCGAGGGGGGTAGAAGGAGAGAGAGTGGGGGGTAAAAGGAAAGGGGGATTAGAAGGAGAGAGGGGGGTAGAAGGAGAGAGAGGGGGGTAGAAGGAGAGAGAGAGGGGGTAGAAGGAGAGAGGGGGGTAGAAGGAGAGAGGGGGGGTAGAAGGAGAGAGAGGGGGGTAGAAGGAGAGAGGGGGGGTAGAAGGAGAGAGGGAGGGGTAGAAGGAGAGAGAGTGGGGGGTAGAAGGAGAGAGAGAGGGGGTAGAAGGAGAGAGAGGGGGGGTAGAAGGAGAGAGGGGGGGTAGAAGGAGAGAGAGGGGGGGTAGAAGGAGAGAGGGGGGGGTAGAAGGAGAGAGAGAGGGGGCAGAAGGAGAGAGAGGGGGGGTAGAAGGAGAGAGGGGGGGTAGAAGGAGAGAGAGGGGGGGTAGAAGGAAAGAGAGTGGGGGGTAAAAGGAAAGGGGGATTAGAAGGAGAGGGGGGGGTAGAAGGAGAGAGGGGGGTAGAAGGAGAAAGAGGGGGGTAGAAGGAGAGAGAGAGGGGGGGTGGAAGAAGGAGAGAGACTGGGGGGTAAAAAGAGAGAGGGGGGTAGAAGGAGAAAGAGGGTGGGTAGAAGGAAAGAGAGAGGGGTAGAAGGAAAGAGAGAGGGGTAGAAGGAGAGAGAGAGGGGCAGAAGGAGAGAGGGGGGTAGAAGGAGAGAGGGGGGTAGAAGGAGAGAGAGTGGGGGGTAGAATGAGAAAGAGGGTGGGTAGAAGGAAAGAGAGAGGGGTAGAAGGAGAGAGAGAGGGGCAGATGGAGAGAGGGGGGTAGAAGGAGAGAGGGGGGTAGATGGATAGAGAGTGGGGGGTAGAAGGAGAGAGAGTGGAGTGGAAGGAGAGAGGGGGGTGGGTAGAAGGAGAGGGAGGGGGTAGAAGGAGAGAGGGGGGGTAGAAGGAGTGAGGGGAGGTAGAAGGAGAGATAGAGGGGGGTAGAAGGAGAGAGATTGGGGTTAAAGGAGAGAGAGTGGGGTAGAAGGAGAGAGAGTGGGGTAGAAGGAGAGAGATTGGGGTTAAAGGAGAGAGAGTGGGGTAGAAGGAGAGAGGGGGTTAGAAGGATAAAGAGGGGGGTGGAAGGAGAGATGGGCGGTAGAGGAGAGAGAGGGGGGTAGAAAGAGAGAGGAGGGTAGAAGGAGAGAGGGGGTAGAAGGAGAGCGGGGGGGTAGAAGGAGAGAGAGGGTGTATAAGGAGAGAGAGAGGGGGTAGAAGGAGAGAGAGAGGGGTAGAAGGAGAGAGAGAGGGGGTAGAAGGAGAGCGGGGGGGTAGAAGGAGGGGGGTAGAAGGACAGCGGGGGGGTTGAAGGAGAGAGAGGGGGGTAGAGGAGAGAGAGAGGGGGTAGAAGGAGAGAGAGAGGGGGTAGAAGGAGAGCAGGGGATAGAAGGAGAGAGAGGGGGGTAGATGGAGGGAGAGAGGGGTAGAAGGAGAGAGAGAGGGGGTAGAAGGAGAGCGGGGGATAGAAGGAGAGAGAGGGGGGTAGAAGGAGAGAGAGAGGGGGTAGAAGGAGAGCGGGGGGATAGAAGGAGAGAGAGGGGGTATAAGGAGAGAGAAAGGGGGTAGAAGGAGAGTGAGAGGGGGTAGAAGGAGAGAGAGAGGGGGTAGAAGGAGAGCGGGGGGGTAGAAGGAGATGGGGGTAGAAGGAGAGCGGGGGGTAGAAGGAGAGAGAGGGGGGTAGAAGGAGAGAGAGAGGGGGTAGAAGGAGAGAGAGAGGGGGTAGAAGGAGAGCGGGGAGATAGAAGGAGAGAGAGGGGGGTAGAAGGAGGGAGAGAGGGGGTAGAAGGAGAGAGAGAAGGGGTAGAAGGAGAGAGGGGGGGTAGAAGGAGAGAGATGGGGTAGAAGGAGAGAGGGGATAGAAGGAGAGAGAGAGAGAGAGAGAGAGAGAGAGAGAGGGGGTAGAAGGAGAGGGGGGGGTAGAAGGAGAGGGGGGGTAGAAGGAGAGAGAGAGGGGGTAGAAGGAGAGCGGGGGGATAGAAGGAGAGAGAGGGGGGTAGACGGAGAGAGAGAGGGGGTAGAAGGAGAAAAATGGGGGGTAGAAGGAGAGAGAGGGGGTAGAAGGAGAGAGGGGGTAGAAGGAGAGAGAGAGAGAGAGAGAGAGAGAGAGGGGGTAGAAGGAGAGCGGGAGGTAGAAGGAGAGAGAGGGGCGTAGAAGGAGACAGAGAGGGGGTAGAAGGAGAGAGAGGGGGTAGAAAGAGAGAGGAGGGTAGAAGGAGAGAGAGAGACTTGAAATCTGTAACATCTTCCTTAGCTCTGGCATTTTCCCCAATACTTGGAACCAAGGACTGATCACCCAAATCCACAAAATTGGAGACACATTTGACCCCAATAACTATCGTGGGATATGCATCAACAGCAACCTTGGGAAAATCCTCTGCATTATCAGTAATAGCAGTGAAACTTTTCTCAGTGAAAACAGTGTACTATGCAAATGTAAATTTGGCTTTTTACCAATTTGCAGTATTACAGACCATGTATTCACCCTGCACACCCTAATTGACAAACAAACCAAAACAAAGGCAAAGTCTTCTCATGCTTTGTTGATTTCAACAAAGCGTTTGACTAAATTTAGCATGAGGGTGTGCTATACAAATTGAAAAACATGCAACATTATAAAATCCATGTACACAAACAACAAGTGTGTAGTTAACATAGGCAAAAAACACATCTTTCTTTCCACAGGGCCGAGGGGTGACACAGGGATGCAGCTTAAGCCTTATCGTCTTCAACGTATATATATCAACAAATTAGCGAGGGCACTAGAACAGTCTGCAGCACCCGGCCTCACCCTACTAGAATCTGAAGTCAAATGTCTACTGTTCCCTGATTATCTGGGTCTTCTGTCACCAACCAAGGAGGGACTACAGCAGCACCTAGATCTTCTGCACAGATTCTGTCAGACCTGGGCCCTGACGGTACATTTCAGTAAGACAAAAATAATGGTATTCCCAAAAAAAGGTTTAAGTTGCCAGGAACACAAATACAAATTCCATCTAGACACTGTTGCCCTAGAGCACACAAAAAACTATACATGCCTCAATACATACCTAAACATCAACGCCACAGGTAACTTCCACAAAGCTGTGAATAATCTGAGAGTCAAGGCAAGAAGGGCCTTCTACGCCATCAAAAGGAACATACACCTCAACATACCAATTAGGATCTGGTTAAAAATACTTGAATCAGTTATAGAACGCATTTCCCTTTATGGTTGTGAGGTCTGGGGTCCGCTCACCAACCAAGAATTCACAAAATGGGACAATCACCACATTGAGACTCTGTATGCAGAATTCTGCAAAAAACATCTGTGTACAACGTAAAACACCAAATAATGCATGCAGAGCAGAATTAGGCCGATACCCGCTAATTATCAAAATCCAGAAAAGAGACGTTCAATTTTACAACCACCTGAAAGGAAGCGATTCCCAAACCTTCCATACCAAAGCCAACACCTCCAGAGAGACGAACCTGGAGAAGAGTCCCCTAAACAAGCTGGCCCTGGGACTCTGTTCACAAACACAAACAGACCCCACAGAGCCCCAGGACAGCAACAGCAACGCAATTAGACCCAACCAAATCAAGAGAAAACTAAATTATAATTACTTGATCATTACTTAATTTAATAAAAAACTAAGCAAACTAGTGGCAGAATACCTGACCACTGTGACTGACCCAAAATTAAGGAAAAAGTTGACTATGTACAGACTCAGTGACCATAGCCTTGCTATTGAGAGGCAGACCTGGCTCTTAAGAGAAGACAGGCTATATGCACACTGCCCACAAAACGAGGTGGAAACTGAGCTGCACTTCCTAACCTCCTGCCAAATGTATGACCATATTAGAGACACATATTTCCCTCAGATTACTCAGACTCACAAAGAATTTGAAAACAAATATAATTTTGATAAACTCCCATATCTGCTGGGTGAAATTCCACAGTGTGCCATCACGGCAGCAAGATGCGTGACCTGTTGCCACGAGAAAAGGGCAACCAGTGAAGAACAAACACCATTGTAAATACAACCCGTATAAATGTTAATTTATTTTCCCTTTTGTACGTTAACTATTTGCACATCGTTACTGCACTGTATATATCCATAATATCACATTTGAAATGTCTCTATTCCTCTGAAACGTTTGTGAGTGTAATGTTCACTTTTGTTTATTATCCATTTCACTTGTTTTGGCAATGCAAACATATAGGGGGGCTAGCAAAGCAAAGAAGAGTTGACCTGTTGGTCAAAACCACCAGAAATATGCAATTAAAACTCAATGTTATCAAAAAATAAAACAGCTAATTCAAAAACACAGAATTAAAAGCAGAATAATGAAATATGTACATATTTACAGGAGCTCCTCCTACTTGCTCTCTTAGTCTCTCTCAGATCCCTGTATGTGTCTCCTAGACAGCAACGGAACAGTAACTGTAGGATGCTTGTCATTCTTCTTCTCTTCTCTTCTCTTCTCCTCTTCTCTTCTTCTCTTCTCTTTTCTTCTCTTCTCTTCTCTTCTGCTCTTCCCTTCCCTTCTCTTCTCCTCTTCTCTTCTTCTCTTCTCTTTTCTTCTCTTCTCTTCTGCTCTTCTCTTCTCCTCTTCTCTTCTTCTCTTCTCTTTTCTTCTTCTCTTCTTCTCTTCTCCTCTTCTCTTCTTCTCTTCTCTTTTCTTCTTCTCTTCTCTTCTTCTCTTCTCTTCCCTTCCCTTCTCTTCTTCTCTTCTCTTCTCTTCTCTTCTCTTCTCTTCTCTTCTCTTCTCTTCTCTTCTCTTCTCCTCTCCTCTCCTCTCTTCTTCTCTTCTCTTATCTTCTCTTCTTCTCTTCCCTTCCCTTCCCTTCTCTTCTTCTCTTCTCTTCTCTTCTCCTCTCCTCTCCTCTCCTCTCTTCTTCTCTTCTCTTATCTTCTTCTCTTCTTCTCTTCTCTTCTTCTCTTCTCTTCTTCTCTTCTCTTCTTCTCTTCTCTTTTCTTCTTCTCTTCTCTTCTTCTCTTCTCTTCTTCCCTTCTCTTCTTCTCTTCTCTTCTTCTCTTATCTTCTTCTCTTCTCTTCTTCTCCTCTCTTCTTCTCTTCTCTTTTCTTCTTCTCTTCTCTTCTCTTCTCCTCTCCTCTCTTCTTCTCTTCTCTTTTCTTCTCTTCTCTTCTTCTCTTCTTCTCTTCTCCTCTTCTTCTCTTCTCTTCTCCTCTTCTCTTCTTCTCTTCTCCTCTTCTCCTCTTCTCTTCTTCTCTTCTCTTCTTCTCTTCCCTTCCCTTCCCTTCTCTTCTTCTCTTCTCTTCTCTTCTCCTCTCCTCTCCTCTCTTCTTCTCTTCTCTTTTCTTCCCTTCTCTTCTTCTCTTCTCTTCTCTTCTCCTCTTCTTCTCTTCTCTTCTCCTCTTCTCTTCTTCTCTTCCCTTCCCTTCCCTTCTCTTCTTCTCTTCTCTTCTCCTCTCCTCTCCTCTCTTCTTCTCTTCTCTTTTCTTCCCTTCTCTTCTTCTCTTCTTTTCTCTTCTCCTCTCCTCTCCTCTCTTCTTCTCTTCTCTTTTCTTCCCTTCTCTTCTTCTCTTCTCTTCTCCTCTCCTCTCCTCTCTTCTTCTCTTATCTTCTTCTCTTCTTCTCTTCTTCCCTTCTCTTCTTCTCTTCTCTTCCCTTCCCTTCTCTTCTTCTCTTCTCTTCTCTTCTCCTCTCCTCTCCTCTCTTCTTCTCTTCTCTTATCTTCTTCTCTTCTTCTCTTCTCCTCTTCTCTTCTTCTCTTCTCTTTTCTTCTTCTCTTCTCTTCTCTTCTTCTTCAGTTTTTTACTTCACGTTCTTGCTGAGAGTTCCTTCAGAAGAAAAATGTGTGACCTGGTTGTGTGACAATGTGATTATGACATGACTAAATATGACATATTGTAATACAACACAAAATATCCTCAAACTGAACAAAACATATATAAACGCAACACACAACAATTACAGTTCATATCAGGATATCAGTCAATTTAAATAAATTCATTAAGCCCTAATCTATGGATTTCACATGACTGGGAATACAGAGATTTGCATCTGTTGGTCACAGATACCTTAATGAAAGGTAGAGGCGTGGATCAGAAAACCAGTCAGTATCTGGTGGGACCAAAAAATGTGCCTCAATCAGCGCATTAGTTGATCAGGCTGTTGATGGTTGATTGTGGCCTGTGGAATGTTGTCCCACTCCTCTTCAATGACTGTGTGAAGTTGCTGGATATTTGCTTAAAACTGGAAGATCCCAAACAGCCTCAATGGGTGACATGTCTGGTGAGTAAGCAGGCCATGGAAGAACTGGGACATTTTCAGCTTCCAGGAATTGTGTACAGATCCTTGAGACATGGGGGGTATATTATCATGCTGAAACATGAGGTGATGGCGGAGTATGAATGGCATGACAATGGGCCTCAGGATCTCATCACTGTATCTCTGTGCATACAAATTGCCATCGATAAAATGAAATTGTGTTAATTGTCCGTAGTTTATGCCTGCCCCATACCATAACTCCACCACCATCATGGGGCGCTCTGTTCACAATGTTGACATCAGCAAACCACTCGCCCACACGTCTGCCATCTCCCCGGTACAGTTGAAACCGGGATTCATCTGTAAAGAGCACACTTCTCCAGCGTGTCAGTGGACATTGAAGGTGAGCATTTGCCCACTGAAGTCGGTTATGACGGCGAACTGCAGTCAGGTCAAGACCCTGAAGAGGACGACCAGCACTCAGATGAGCTTCCCTGAGACACTTTCTGACAGTTTGTGTAGAAATTCTTTGGTTCTGCAAACCCACAGTTTCATCAGCTGTCCGGTGGGCTGGACTCAGACGATCCCGCAGAGGAAGAATACTGATGTGGAGGTCCTGGGCTGGAGAGGTTACACATGGTTGCGGTTCTGAGGCCGGTTGGACGTACTGACATATTCTCTAAAATGACATTGGAGGTGGCTTATGGTAGATAAATGAACATTAAATTCTCAGGCAATAGCTCTGGTGGACATTCCTGCCAATTGCATGCTCCCTCAAAACTTGTGACGTTTGTGGCATTGTGTTGTGTGACCAAACTGCACATTTTAGAGTGTTCGTTTATTGTCCCCAGCACAAGGTGCACCTGTTTAATGATCATGCTGTTTAATCAGCTTCTTGATATGCCACACATGTCAGGTGGATGGATTATCATGACAAAGGAGAAATGCTCACAGGGACGTAAAAATATTTGTATTACTACTGTAGCCTATATAATACTACTGTGTATCATTACTGCAGCCTATAGAATACTACTGTGTATTACTACTGTAGCCTATAGAATACTACTGTGTATCATTACTGCAGCCTATAGAATACTACTGTGTATTACTACTGTAGCCTATAGAATACTACTGTGTATTACTACTGTAGCCTATACAATACTACTGTGTATTACTACTGTAGCCTATAGAATACTACTGTGTATTACTACTGTATCCTATACAATACTACTGTGTATTACTACTGTAGCCTATACAATGCTACTGTGTATTACTACTGTAGCCTATAGAATACTACTGTGAATCATTACTGCAGCCTATAGAATACTAATGTGTATTACTACTGTAACCTATAGAATACTACTGTGTATTTCTACTGAAGCCTACATAATACTACTGTGTATCATTACTGCAGCCTATAGAATACAACTGTGTATTACTACTGTAACCTATAGAATCCTACTGTGTATGACTACTGTAGCCTATAGAATACTGTCTAAATGTAACCTATAGAATACTACTGTGTATTACTACTGTAGCCGATAGAATACTGTCTAAATGTAACCTATAGAATACTACTGTGTATTACTACTGTAGCCTACATAATACTACTGTGTATTACTACTGTAACCTATAGAATACTACTGTGTATTACTTATGTAGCCTATAGAATAGTACTGTGTATTACTACTGTAGCCTATAGAATAGTACTGTGTATTACTACTGTAGCCTATACAATGCTACTGTGTATTACTACTGTAGCCTATAGAATACTACTGGGTATTCCCACTGTAGCCTATAGAATACTACTGTGTATTACTACTGTAGCCTATAGAATACAACTGTGCATTACTACAGTAGCCTATAGAATACTAATGTGTATCACTACTGTAGCCTATAGAATAATACTGTGTATTACTACTGTAGCCTATAAAATACTACTGTGTATTACTACTGTAGCCTATAGAATACTATTGTGTATTACTACTGTAGCCTATACAACACTACTGTGTATTACTACTGTGTATTACTACTGTAGCCTATAGAATAGTACTGTGCATTACTACTGTAACCTATAGAATACTACTGTGTATTTCTACTGTAGCCTACAGAATTAATAGTACTGTGTATCATTACTGCAGCCTATAGAATACTACTGAGCATTACTACTGTAACCTATAGAATACTACTGAGCATTACTACTGTAACCTATAGAATACTACTGTGTATCACGACTGTAACCTATAGAATACTACTGTGTATCACGACTGCAGCCTATAGAATACTACTGAGCATTACTACTGTAACCTATAGAATACTACTGAGCATTACTACTGTAACCTATAGAATACTACTGTGTATCACGACTGTAACCTATAGAATACTACTGTGTATCACGACTGTAACCTATAGAATACTACTGTGTATCACGACTGTAACCTATAGAATGCTACTGTGTATCACTACTGTGACCTATAGATTACTACTGAGCATTACTACTGTAACCTATAGAATACTACTGTGTATCACGACTGTAACCTATAGAATACTACTGTGTATCACTACTGTAATGAATAATTTCCTCCTTATTTTCCTTCACAGTGGAGGTTGTTTGTCAGCAGCATACAACACCTCTGGGGGGTTTACGATGAACTATCTTCACGAATGCAAATCACGCCTCTCCATAGAAGCCTTGCCTTGATAAGAAGGAAAAGATAAAAGGAAGAGAGAAGAAAAAAAAACAAAGTAACCAGGAGAGAGCCTCATCTAATATTTAGGCTGTTTTCAAGAGTAAACACAAAATGATTTACAAGTTGATTCTGCACCCAAAGTCTACAGTAGAAAAAGTGAGAAGTGCAAAATACCAAAATTCCCTTTCATAAAACATATAATTATTTCAATATATCATAGTTCAGGAGGCATTGTTTATTAAACAAAGAGAAAACATTATCTTTCACAATGCCCACACCAATGCTATCAGAAAATTGGCAGTATAGTTCCTGACCATTTCTATGTTGGTCCAAAACCAAACCAACCATAGCTAGCTAAAACGGTTGACCTGTAAAGTTATCCAGTTTCCCCAAAACAAACCGTTGGTTTTACAGTGTCGTCCTCTTCACCGACATGACAATAGTGTTTTCATTGTTTAAAGGTGTGTCAAATATACTTATTAGACAAGTTCAAGTCAGTAGCCTACCCGTTTCACTCAGTTTCACAACATTTTCCACCTAATGAACATGACCCAGGAGGGACATTTTCACCACTGTTCACTGCTATGTCTCAGACTGCCCTCCTTTCTGACTTAATTTGTCTGGGATCGGTGTTTCCTCCCAGTCCCCTTGGGGGGGATAGAGGAGTGACCAGTGAGGACCAAAGTGAAGGCCCTATCAGTCACCAACACAATGGAGACGCCCCATGAATCTCATTAGTGGGCTGGATGCAGGGCCGGGGAGGGTCGGAGAGGAGCGTCGTCTGGGTGAAAATGAGACTGTGTGTCCTCCGTCCTCCATCACTCTTAGACAGATAGGGATGATATGGAAGATAAGGAGTCCGTGCACCATTTTAAAGGGCCAAGTCTGGCTATCTCTCCGCACCCCAGGAGTGACCCGGCGAAGACGGACGAAGGAAGAGACTCCATGGATACGGCTATCTCTGTGAGGGGATGTGGTTCAGTGTGTGTGTGTGTGTGTGTGTGTGTGTGTGTGTGTGTGTGTGTGTGTGTGTGTGTGTATCTCTGTGTGTGTGTGTGTGTGTGTGTGTGTGTATCTCTGTGTGTGTGTGTGTGTGTGTGTGTGTGTGTGTGTGTGTGTGTGTGTGTGTGTGTGTGTGTGTGTGTGTGTGTGTGTGTGTGTGTGTGTGTGTGTGAAAAAGAGAAAGAGAGATGGGAAATAAGATTCACGTGCAGTTCAGTCTATCTATAAACATTAGGTATAATAGAAACATTAACTACCAACGAAATTGAATTGTGGGTTTTTGATAAAATCATTAAGTATGAAATGTAATCGTGGGTGTTGGGTCTGGTTACATAGTCCTCATCTTATTAAACTTCCCTAATTCATCTGTTTTACCATCAAATTTCAATTATGGTGGCACTGGAAACCACTTCTGTTCACTTGGTTAGCAAGAGTAAAACAAATGACCAAGGTGTAAGTTTGTTTTATGGATACTTCTTTGTAGAACGATTGGATTTCAACATAAATAACCATGTATTTGTGGTTATAACCCTGTATTTGTGGTTATAACCATGTATTTGTGGTTATAACCATGTATTTGTGCTTATAACCATGTATTTGTGGTTATAACCATGTATTTGTGGTTATAACCATGTATTTGTGGTTATAACCCTGTATTTGTGCTTAAAACCATGTATCTGTGGTTATAACCATGTATTTGTGGTTATAACCATGTATTTGTGGTTATAACCATGTATTTGTGGTTATAACCATGTATTTGTGGTTATAACCCTGTATTTGTGGTTATAACCATGTATCTGTGGTTATAACCATGTATTTGTGGTTATAACCATGTATTTGTGGTTATAACCCTGTATTTGTGCTTATTACCATGTATTTGTGGTTATAACCATGTATTTGTGGTTATAACCATGTATTTGTGGTTATAACCCTGTATTTGTGCTTATAACCATGTATTTGTGGTTATAACCATGTATTTGTGGTTATAACCATGTATTTGTGGTTATAACCCTGTATTTGTGGTTATAACCCTGTATTTGTGCTTATAACCATGTATTTGTGGTTATAACCATGTATTTGTGGTTATAACCATGTATTTGTGGTTATAACCCTGTATTTGTGCTTATAACCATGTATTTGTGGTTATAACCATGTATTTGTGGTTATAACCCTGTATTTCTGCTTATAACCATGTATTTGTGGTTATAACCATGTATTTGTGCTTATAACCATGTATTTGTGGTTATAACCATGTATTTGTGGTTATAACCATGTATTTGTGGTTATAACCCTGTATTTGTGGTTATAACCATGTATTTGTGCTTATAACCATGTATTTGTGCTTATAACCATGCATTTGTGGTTATAACCATGTATTTGTGGTTATAACCATGTATTTGTGGTTATAACCATGTATTTGTGTCGTCTTCACACACTTTCTAACGCTTTACGTCGACCAACTAGAATCACCGGTAAAAGTCATCCAGAACACAAGGCACGGAACAGAACACCCACGAGAACTCAATCTAAAAGGTGGGACTTGTCTTTCTTGACCTTTCGCAACAGTAACCACGGTAACCTCCACAATTACATGAATCAGGTTTGAGTTTTTTTTTTTTTTTTTTTTTTTTTTTTTTTTTTGCAGGACGGTGAAAAACACTAGTGAAGGAATCTGCCCAGACAAGGAAGAAGAAGAAGAAGAAGAAGAAGAAGAAGAAGAAGAAGAAGAAGAAGAAGAAGAAGGGAAAAAAAGAACTGCTCACATCCAAAGGCGAGAAGTTCAAATTGCACAGCTCACGGGCTGATTGTCTCAGATCAAATGTAGATTTGAAAGGATAAAGTACATGTGCTCGCCTGCAATGGGGAGGTTGAATTGGCCTAGTGACTGTCTTTATAGTGTTACACATCGGTTTCTCTTCTTCTCTTCTCATCTCGGGTTGCTGGCAGTTCCCCGAGAACACATCGATACACATTGCTCACGCTCAACGAAGGTCAACAATTAAGGAGTCAGTGATACAACATTGAATGGCGGGAATCGATCAAAAGACGCGGTGCCTGCTGCAAGCATGTCAAAACAGGCCTTCCTAAAGAACACACGTCTTGTCATTCGGTTGTCTCTATGAAGACTGACATAGAGACACACGCGCAAAATGGCCGTGGCAACAGGAGATGAATGGAAGTCAGTTGGGCGGCTCTTCATTTGTCACTCCTCGATGATATAACTGCCTGTCAATAAATGGAAAAGGTAATCTGACAGTGTCAAAAGTGGCAATGAGAATGTATCTGTGTGTATCCTCGATTCAGCAGACTCAGATCTTAATGGTGGAGTTGCCAATAATAATCCCATCGTGATACTAGCATTGTGGGTCTAGCATTGTGGATCTAGCATTGTGGATCTAGCATTGTGGATCTAGCATTGTGGATCTAGCATTGTGGGTCTAGCATTGTGGATCTTGCATTGTGGCTCTAGGATTGTGGGTCTAGCATTGTGGATCTAGCATTGTGGATCTAGCATTGTGGCTCTAGGATTGTGGGTCTAGCATTGTGGATCTAGCATTGTGGATCTAGCATTGTGGATCTAGCATTGTGGCTCTGGGATTGTGGGTCTAGCATTGTGGATCTAGCATTGTGGATCTAGCATTGTGGCTCTAGGATTGTGGATCTAGCATTGTGGATCTAGCATTGTGGATCTAGCATTGTGATACTAGCATTGTGGATCTAGCATTGTGGCTCTAACATTGTGGCTCTAGCTTTGTGGCTCTAACATTGTGGATCTAGCATTGTGGCTCTAACATTGTGGCTCTAGCTTTGTGGCTCTAGCGTTCCGCTGTGTATCGTTCAGCTCGCTGTGTTTTTGGGGACCACCCGCTGTAGACGTCTGACTGTCATCATTTTCACTCAATTCTACGTGTAAAATCGGTACTCAGTGCTCTCGGCCGTCACACGCTACTGGTGTGTCCGAGAGATCCGCTCAATACATTGTGTCTCAGTTTGCTAGAGACGGTGCTTTTATATGCAAGGAAACCTTTCCTGTATAACCTTTAACCTTTAGACCTCAGAGTTCCCAGGGTGTAGTGTTAGCACTGGAGCCTCATAATTACCCTCGTGAAACTCTTCAACTTAATTTCTCAATTACATTACACACCTTTATTTATGCAGGACTGTTGCAGAACGGCAGCAAGCACACTGTGAACCAGAAGATCAATAGCGCAGGTGTTATCTCACCAGTGTCTCCTGGTATGAAGGTTATCCGGTGTAAAGCTCAGCCTTTCCCTTTCTGCCCTCACTGCCGCTACACACCTCTCCACAGCCCAAATGGCACCATATTCCCTTTATAGTGCACAATTTGTTTTAATAGGTAATGCACTATGTAGGGAGTAGAGTGTCATTTGAGACGAAGCCTATCTTCACAGCCCATTAATCCAGACAGGCTCTGGCCCTGTGCACTGGAGCGAAAAGAGAGAGGATCCCAGATGACCCCCAACGCCACAACCACTTCTATTACTTTACAGTACACCTCCCTCCCTCCCAGTACACCTCCTTACCTCCCTCCCTTGCAGTACACCTCCCTAATTCCTTCCCACCCTCCCACCCAGTACACCTCCCTACCTCCCTCCCAGTACACTCTCCCTCTCTCCCTCCCTACCAGTACACCTCCCTAATTCCTTCCCTCCCTCCCACCCAGTACACCTCCCTATCTCCCTCCCAGTATACCTCCCTACCTCCCTCCCAGTACACCTCCCTCTCTCCCTCCCGCCCCGTATACCTCCCTAATTCCTTCCCTCCCTCCCACCCAGTACACCTCCCTACCTCCCTCCCAGTACACCTCCCTCTCTCCCTCCCTCCCTGTATACCTCCCTAATTCCTTCCCTCCCTCCCACCCAGTACACCTCCCTACCTCCCTCCCAGTACACCTCCCTACCTCCCTCCCAGTACACCTCCCTCTCTCCCTCCCTACCAGTACACCTCCCTACCTCCTCCCCTCCCACCCAGTACACCTCCCTCCCTCCCAGTACACATCCCTACCTCCCTACCAGTACACCTCTCTACCTCCCTCCCTCCCTCCCTCCCAGTACATCGCCCTACCTCCCTGCCTCCCTACCAGTACACCTCCCTCCCTCCCATTACACCTCCCTACCTCCCTCACTCCCATCCAGTACACCTCCCTATCTCCTCCCCTCCCACCCAGTACACCTCCCTCCCACCCAGTACACCTCCCTACCTACCTCCCTCCCAGGACACCTCCCTATTTCCTCCCCTCCCACACAGTACACCTGCCTCCCTCCCAGTAAACCCCCCTACCTCCCAGTAAACCTCCCTACCGCCCAGAGAATCTCCCTACCTTCTTACCTCCCAGTTAACCACCCTACCTCCCTACCTCTCAGTAAGCCTCCCTACCTCCCTGCCTATCAGTAAATCTCCTTGCATCTCAGTAAACCTCTCTACCTCTCAGTAAACCTCCCTTCCTCTCAGTAAACCTCCCTACCTCTCAGTAAACCTTCTTACCTCCCAGTAAAACTCCCTACCTCTCAGTAAACTTCCCTACATCCCTACCTCCCAGTAAATCTCCCTACCTCTCAGTAAACTTCCCTACATCCCTACCTCTCAGTACATCTCCCTACCTCTCAGTAAATCTCTCTACATCTCTACCTCTCAGTAAACCTCCCTACCTCTCAGTACACCTCCCTACCTCTCAGTACATCTCCCTACCTCCCAGTAAACCTCTCTACCTCCCTGCCTCTCAGTAAACCTCCCTACCTCTCAGTAAATCTCCCTACCTTTCAGTTAACCTCCGTACCTCCCAGTAAACCTCCCTATCTCCCAGTAAGCTTCCCTACCTCCCTGCCTCTCAGTTAATCTCCCTTCCTCCCAGTAAACCTCCCTACCTCCCTGCCTCTCAGTTAACCTCCCTACCTCTCAGTAAACCTCCCTACCTCTCAGTTAACCTCCCTACCTCCCAGGAAATCTCCCTACCTCCCAGTAAACCTCCCTACCTCCCAGTAAACCTCCCACCTCTCAGTTAACCTCCCTACCTCTCAGTAATCCTCCCTACCTCTCAGTAAACTTCCCTACCTCCCTCCCAGCGTGGTCATTTCATTTAAGAGAGCTCTGCAAAAGGCATCATATGGGTCTGGACTTGACATTGAATGTGTGTTTGTGTGTGCATGGGGAGGTAGGTTGATTCACGTCCACGTCAGGGAGTGGGCAGGTGAGGGGGGTGTAATGAGGGAGAAAACAGCTAGCTACATCCTAGCGTCGCCTCGGGAGAGTGGTTTACTGTAGGGAGCATAGTTAAAGCCAGAGTCTTACTGCCAGACTGTCTGCGGCTGTGGGATAACAGACTACCAGACTGTCTGGGGATGCGGGATAACAGACTACCAGACTGTCTGGGGCTGCGGGATAACAGACTACCAGACTGTCTGGGGCTGTGGGATAACAGACTACCAGACTATCTGAGGCTGTGGGATAACAGACTACCAGACTGTCTGGGGCTGTGGGATAACAGACTACCCGACTGTCTGGGGCTGTGGGATGACAGACTACCAGACTGTCTGGGGCTGTGGGATGACAGACTACCAGACTGTCTGGGGCTGTGGGATAACAGACTACCAGACTGTCTGGGGCTGTGGGATGACAGACTACCAGACTGTCTGGGGCTGTGGGATAACAGACTACCAGACTGTCTGGGGCTATGGGATAACATACTACCAGACTGTCTGGGGCTGTGGGATAACAGACTACCAGACTGTCTGGGGCTGTGGGATAACAGACTACCAGACTGTCTGGGGCTGTGGGATAACAGACTACCAGACTGTCTGGGGCGGTGGAGGATAACAGACTACCAGACTGTCTGGGGCAGTGGAGGATAACAGACTACCAGACTGTCTGGGGCAGTGGAGGATAACAGACTACCAGACTGTCTGGGGCAGTGGAGGATAACAGACTACCAGACTGTCTGGGGCTGTGGGATAACAGACTACCAGACTGTCTGGGGCTGTGGGATAACAGACTACCAGACTGTCTGGGGCGGTGGAGGATAACAGACTACCAGACTGTCTGGGGCAGTGGAGGATAACAGACTACCAGACTGTCTGGGGCTGTGGAGGATAACAGACTACCAGACTGTCTGGGGCTGTGGAGGATAACAGACTACCAGACTGTCTGGGGCTGTGGAGGATAACAGACTACCAGACTGTCTGGGGCTGTGGGATAACAGACTACCAGACTGTCTGGGGCAGTGGAGGATAACAGACTACCAGACTGTCTGGGGCAGTGGAGGATAACAGACTACCAGACTGTCTGGGGCAGTGGAGGATAACAGACTACCAGACTGTCTGGGGCAGTGGAGGATAACAGACTACCAGACTGTCTGGGGCAGTGGAGGATAACAGACTACCAGACTGTCTGGGGCAGTGGAGGATAACAGACTACCAGACTGTCTGGGGCAGTGGAGGATAACAGACTACCAGACTGTCTGGGGCAGTGGAGGATAACAGACTACCAGACTGTCTGGGGCAGTGGAGGATAACAGACTACCAGACTGTCTGGGGCAGTGGAGGATAACAGACTACCAGACTGTCTGGGGCAGTGGAGGATAACAGACTACCAGACTGTCTGGGGCAGTGGAGGATAACAGACTACCAGACTGTCTGGGGCGGTGGAGGATAACAGACTACCAGACTGTCTGGGGCAGTGGAGGATAACAGACTACCAGACTGTCTGGGGCAGTGGAGGATAACAGACTACCAGACTGTCTGGGTCAGTGGAGGATAACAGACTACCAGACTGTCTGGGGCAGTGGAGGATAACAGACTACCAGACTGTCTGGGGCGGTGGAGGATAACAGACTACCAGACTGTCTGGGGCAGTGGAGGATAACAGACTACCAGACTGTCTGGGGCAGTGGAGGATAACAGACTACCAGACTGTCTGGGGCAGTGGAGGATAACAGACTACCAGACTGTCTGGGGCAGTGGAGGATAACGGACTACCAGACTGTCTGGGGCAGTGGAGGATAACAGACTACCAGACTGTCTGGGGCAGTGGAGGATAACAGACTACCAGACTGTCTGGGGCAGTGGAGGATAACAGACTACCACGGGTAGACAGCTCTTGTTCATAATCCGCACAAAGAGAGCAAGCAGGGGCTTGATTTATAAAGCTGTAGAAAAAATACACTGTTCAACACTGAGCGATAGCACAGGGCTCCTTTTGATAAGTAGGGCTCCTTTTGCCCGACCAAACAAAGACTAATGTGTTCTTAAGTCAATTAACAGGTATTTAAAGGAAAGAGCTCAGCCCCAGAGGCAAAGTATCAGGTGGGAAAGGAGAAGAATGAACAAAGGTGGACCCGAACAAACCGTGTAGACTGCACCTCCCAGGTTCAACACACTTAACCCTTCGGTAATATAAACCCATCAACTCTGATCTCACAGACGAGACCTCATTAATGGACCTCTAATTGGGTGCTAATCACAAGTCTTTATAAGCAGCGGGTGGTTTCGGTATATACTCTGCTTTTTCTATGCTGTAGATAACCCAAGAATAACAGATAACCCAAGAATAACAGATAACCCAAGAATAACAGTGATATTGCTACATTTATGATCAGTACTTTACATGACGTTGCTCGGAAATTCCTTATAGCAACATGGTATCAAATTGTATTTTACAATTTCAAAGCATTATCTTGGATTGTGACAGAATATGTAAGAATTCCTTGCCAGCTCAACATGAAAAGTACCTGTAAGTAGATGGTGACTAAACTAGTCACCACATTATGAATGGTTTTCATAGTCTCTACTATCCACCTATTTGTTGTCCCCTTCAACATGACGGCTTCCCTGTAATCCTTGGTCCTCTGTAGTGGGCAGACGAGCAGGACTCTGATTGTCCTCCCTGTCCTCCATCTCACACAGCCTCCCTCCTAACCTTTAACCCCAGCTGTCATAGTGATGGGTTCCCTTACCCAGAAACCACTTATTTCACAGTTATCACCCTCTGTATGGCGCCTTGATGGCGCCTCGGTGGCCTCTGTATTGAAAATTATTAGGAAGTATGAGATGTCAAAAATGTATTTAATTTCGACACAGAGAGCTATTTGAAAGACGTGTTTGTCTTGTTTGAGGGAATCATCATGAGAGGTTTGTCAATGGATTTCTTTAAGATTATACCTGACATGTCAAAAGAAGACTAGGTAAAACGCATCTCCCAACACCCAAAGTGACTACCTATCTCCAACGTTGGAATGAACTCAAGCATTTCGCTACACCCACAATACCATCTGCTAAATATGTCTATGCGACCAATAATAACATTTGATTTGATTTTATGATCAAGAACTTCACGTGAACAGGCTTTTTGAAAGATTCTTAGGGCTTTTCTCCCAGTATGTATATATATTGTTGTCCCCTTCAACATGACGGCTTCCCTGTAATCCTTGGTCCTTGGACCAAGGATTATATATATACACTATCGTTCAAAAGTTTGGGGTCACTTAGAAATGTCCATGTTTTTGAAAGAAAAATAAATAAATTGTCCATTAAAATAACATCAAATTGATCAGAAATACAGTGTAGACATTGTTAATGTTGTAAATGACTATTGTAGCTGGAAACGGCAGATTTTTTTATGGAATATCTTCATAGGTGTACAGAGGCCCATTATCAGCAACCATCACTCCTGTGTTCCAATAGCACGTTGTGTTAGTTAATCCAAGTTTATCATTTTATCATTTTTTGATCATTAGAAAACCCTTTTGCAATTATGTTAGCACAGCTGAAAATAGTTGGTCTGATTAAAGAAGCAATAAAACTGGCCTTCTTTAGACTAGCTGAGTATCTGGAGCATCAGCATTTGTGGGTTCGATTAAAGGCTCAAAATGGCCAGAAACAAAGACCATGCAGCTGAAACTCGTCAATCTATTCTTGTTCTGAGAAATGAAGGCTATTCCATGTGAAAAATTGCCAAGAAACTGAAGATCTCGTACAACACTGTGGACTACTCCCTTCACAGAACAGCGCAAACTGTCTCTAACCAGAATAGAAAGAGGAGTGGGAGGCCCCGGTGCACAACTGAGCAAGAGGACAAGTAGAGTACAGTAGAGTGTCTAGTTTGAGAAACAGACGCCTCACAAGTCCTCAACTGGCAGCTTCATTAAATAGTACTCGCAAAACACCAGTCTCAACGTCAACAGTGAAGAGGCGACTCCGGGATGCTGGCCTTCTAGGCAGAGTTCCTCTGTCCAGTGTCTGTGTTCTTTTGCACCTCTTAATCTTTTATTTTTATTGGCCAGTTTGAGATATGGCTTTTTCTTTGCAACTCTGCCTAGAAGGCCAGCATCCCGGAGTCACCTCTTCACTGTGGACGTTGAGACTGGTGTTTTGCGGGTACTATTTAATGAAGCTGCCAGTTGAGGACTTGTGATGCGTCTGTTCCCAGGAGGGACTGGTGCACTTCACAAAATAGATGGCATCATGAGGAGGGGAAATTATGTGGATATATTGAAACAACATCTCAAGACATCAATCAGGAAGTTAAAGCTTGGTTACAAATGGGTCTTCCAAATGGACAATGACCCCAATGACCCCAAGAATTTCCAAAATTGCGGCAAAATGGCTTAAGGACAACAAAGTCAAGGTATTGGAGTGACCATCACAAAGCCCTGGCCTCAATGACAGAACATTTGTGGGCAGAACTGAAAAAGTGTGTGCGAGCAAGGAGGCCTACAAACCTGACTCAGTTACACCAGCTCTGTCAGGAGGAATGGGCCAAAATTCACCCAACTTATTGTGGGATGCTTGTGGAAGGCTACCTGAAATGTTTGACCCAAGTAAAATAATTTAAAGGCAATGCTACCAAATACTGACTGAGTGTATGTAAACTTCTGACCCACTGGGAACATGATGAAAGAAATAAAAGCTGAAATAAATAATTCTCTCTACTATTATTCTGACATTTCACATTCTTAAAAATAAAGTGGTGATCCTAACTGACCTAAGACAGGGAATTTTTACTAGGATTAAATGTCAGAAATGGTGAAAAACTGAGTTTAATGTATTTGGTTAAGGTGTATGTAAACTTCCGACTTCAACTGTATATGGGCTAGTTAGAACACTTCATATATAGACTAGTTATAACACTGTATATATGGGTTATAAGACTGTATTGTTTCAGAAAATCTGTTTTGAAGAAATTGAAAGTGATATTTTAAAACAGTCCTATCAGTGGGTAGGACTACACTTAGGAAAGTTAGATGTATTTTATAATAAAATATTATCTTCTGAGGTAACAAGTAGCAATTACATATTACTCCCATCTGTCCTGCGAGTCATTTCAAATCATCAATTCACTTCAAACGAGCGTTTACGTATTAGTTTTAGTTTCCATATTTGGCGTCTTCCCGTCCAATGTACAATTATTATTTTGGCTTCAAAACGTGCATGAGCATATAGAAAAAAAGAGGGTTTGACAGAGTCAATGATGAAAACATAAGTGGACTTCTTCGCAAGATTGTCAGCAATTATACCTTCTGTGTGAAGTGAATTGTGAAGTGGTGAATGTTGTCCCACTTGCCCCATTGTTTTAATGGCTGCAGGTATGTCTACTTATTTACAAAGGAAGTGATTTGCGACCACATTTGTGCCACTCTTGTCATCCACATACTGTCCTAAAAATCTCTAGACCACCTTTATACCACACACAGAGTGGTCTCCCTCGCCCTCCATTTGGCAAATCTGATCAGAATTCTATGCTCCTCATTCCTGCATACAAGCAAAAAAAATGAAAGCAGGAAGCCCCAGTGACTTTGTCAATAAAAAAGTGGTCAGATGAAGCAGATGCTAAACTACAGGACTGTTTTGCTAGCACAGACTGGAATATGTTCCGGGATTCTTCTGATGGCATTGAGGAGTACACCACATCAGTCACTAGCTATATCAATAAGTGCATTAAGAACGTCGTCCCCACAGTGACTGTACGTACATACCCCAACCAGAAGCCATGGATTACAGACAACATTCGCACTGAGCTAAAGGGTAAAGCGGCCGCTTTCAGGGAGCGTGACTCCTGTAAGCTTATTAGAAATCCCGCTATGCCTTCCTACGAAACATCAAACAGGCAAAGCGTCAATACAGGACAGATCAAATCGTACTACACCGGCTCTGATGCTCGTCGGATGTGGCAGGGCTTGCAAACTATTAAAACTACAAAAGGAAGCACAGCAGTGAGCTGCCCAGTGACACAAGCCTACCAGACGAGCTAAATAAATTATATGCTCGCTTTGAGGCAAGTAACACTGAAACATGCATGAGAGCATCAGCTGTTCCGAACGACTGTGTGATCACGCTCTCCGCAGCCGATGTGAGTAAGACCTTCAGACAGGTCAACATTCACAAGGCCACAAGGCCAGATGGATTACCAGGACGTGTACTCCGAGAATGCGCTGACCAACTGGCAAGTGTCTTCACTGACATTTTCAACCTCTCCCTGTCCGAGTCTGTAATACCAACATGTCTTAAGCAGACCACCATAGTGCCTGTGCCCAGAACACTAAGGTAACCTGCCTAAATGACTACCGACACATAGCACTCACGTCTGTAGCCATGAAGTGCAATTGAAAGACTGCCTCCGCCCGCGAGGCACTACAGAGGGTTGTGCCTCTGTATATCACTGGAGCCAAGGTTCCTGCCATCCAGGACCTCTATACCAGGCAGTGTCAGAGGAAGGCCCTGTCAAAGACTCCAGCCACCCTAGTCACAGACTATCTCTGCTACTGCACGGCAAGCGGTACCGGAGCGCCAAGTCTAGGTCCAAGAGGCTCCTAAACAGCTTCTACGCCCAAGCCACAAGACTCCTGAACATCTAATCAAATGGCTACCCAGACTATTTGCATTGCCCCCCTCCCCCTCGTTTACACCGCTACTACTCTCTGTTGTTATCATCTATGCAGAGTCACTTTAATAACTCTACCTTCATGTACATATTACCTCAGCTAACAGGTGTCCCCCCACATTGACTCTGTACCAGTACCCCCTGTATATAGCCTCCACATTGACTCTGTACCGGTACCCCCCCTGTATATAGCCTCCACATTGACTCTGTACCAGTACCCCTATATATAGTCTCCACATTGACTCTGTACCGGTACCCCCTGTATATAGCCTCCACATTGACTCTGTACCGTAACACCCTGTATATAGCCTCCACATTGACTCTGTACCGTAACACCCTGTATATAGCCTCCACATTGACTCTGTACCGTAACACCCTGTATATAGCCTCCACATTGACTCTGTACCGTAACACCCTGTATATAGCCTCCACATTGACTCTGTACCGGTACCCCCTGTATATAGCCTCCACATTGACTCTGTACCGTAACACCCTGTATATAGCCTCCACATTGACTCTGTACCGTAACACCCTGTATATAGCCTCCACATTGACTCTGTACCGTAACACCCTGTATATAGCCTCCACATTGACTCTGTACCGTAACACCCTGTATATAGCCTCCACATTGACTCTGTACCGTAACACCCTGTATATAGCCTCCACATTGACTCTGTACCGGTACCCCCTGTATATAGCCTCCACATTGACTCTGTACCGTAACACCCTGTATATAGCCTCCACATTGACTCTGTACCGGTACCCCCTGTATATAGCCTCCACATTGACTCTGTACCGTAACACCCTGTATATAGCCTCCACATTGACTCTGTACCGTAACACCCTGTATATAGCCTCCACATTGACTCTGTACCGTAACACCCTGTATATAGCCTCCACATTGACTCTGTACCGTAACACCCTGTATATAGCCTCCACATTGACTCTGTACCGTAACACCCTGTATATAGCTTCCACATTGACTCTGTACCGTAACACCCTGTATATAGCCTCCACATTGACACTGTACCGTAACACCCTGTATATAGCCTCCACATTGACTCTGTACCGTAACACCCTGTATATAGCCTCCACATTGACTCTGTACCGTAACACCCTGTATATAGCCTCCACATTGACTCTGTACCGTAACACCCTGTATATAGTCTCGCTATTGTTATTTTACTGCAGCTTTTTTTTTCTCTCTTTCTTTTGAATGGTCACTTTATGCACCTTATAATCTCGTTTTAAAACTCGTAAAACTCATTTGCTAACAACCATGTTAAAAAATCTGCTTTTCTGGTTCTCAGTAACGGCGGGATGGCTCATGACGAGAGGCAGGGAGTGTGTTTGTGTACCTCCAATTTTCATCGACATCGGTGTCATATACGCTTAGATATGACGGCAGGGAGATTTGAATTTAACATTGAGCTATCGCCCCACAATATTCTAGAACATGTATGGTATTTCTCTATGGTCCCATCTCCCTTCCACCTGTGAGTGGTTATAATGTCCCTCCTCCCCCTTCCAGCTGCTCCTTCTCCAAACACCTCGACTGTGTAATCATTTCACGACTCGCCATCTGGCCCTGGCTGAGCTATAAGCACACGCAACAAGCATTTGCATAGCACTGCTGCGGGGAAGTACAATAACAGTATATTTTAACATAATGGATCTTTTTTTTTATTCTCCAAAGAAAAACAGGCCATGCAAATTTCCACCACACGTAGAAGCTGTAACAAATGAAAAAGATACTTTTGTTTCTCCCCTGCTGTGAACCATTGAATGATCAAGACCCAAATATACTCACTTATTTACAGTATTAGTCAGAAACGTATGGTAATCCTACCCTTGTTATATTACATTTGTTAATACATCCACTTTTATAGGTATTATATCAGAGTAACTGACAGTGGAATAACCTATGTATATAATTGTCCTATAACAGGATTGCAAGCCACTGGAGAGTTACACACGGACACACTTGTATCGTATGCACATACAACAATCTCTGCTGTCGTGTTGTCCTATGCGTTGATGAGCTGGGTCACCCGATGTAATGCTTGACTTTGACGTAAACACTTGTCTTACGTTACACATTTCAGGAGGTACTTTTTCCTATGTACATTCTCCCACAGACTCGGATACGTTTGTTTACATTAAACTTGCTGTCCATTTGTTATGATGTCACTAGTCGTAGAATCATGACGCTTCTGTCTACAGGATCATTGGGATGTCACCTGCCCTAAACCCTAACCCTAACCTTAACCCGTACCCTTACACTAACCTTAACCATAAGCCTTACCCTTACCCTAACCCTAACTTTAACCCTTACCTTAACCCTAACTTTAACCCTTACCTTAACCCTAACTTTAACCCTTACCTTAACCCTAACTTTAACCCTTACCTTAACCCGTACCCTTACACTAACCTTAACCATAAGCCTTCCTTTACCCTAACCCTTCCCTTAACCGTTTCAAATGTAAACTTTAATGGGATGATGTCAGAGTTGTGACGTCCCAAGGACCCAGTTTAGACTTTTCTTTGACTCTGGATTAAGGGCATCATTCAAAGGAAGTAGAGTCATTGTTTTAAGTTGTATTCCTTAAAGAGATGTATGTTAGAACATGGCTTCACATTGTCTCCCGTTGTCCATCTCCTATCTCTGTTGGAACAGCTGTAGTACAATAAGAAACCCCAGTTCATCTCATCATCTCAACTCTAAACGGAGACAGAGAGGCGAGGGGCTTTCACACCTCTCTTTCTGAAACCGCATGTACTGTCATTAACAAAATTAAAGAATCCCCATCCGCCTCCCTCCTCGCTCTCTCTCTCCCCCTCTCTCTCTCTCTCCCTCTCTCTCTCTCTCTCTCTCTCTCTCTCTCCCTGTCTCTCTCTCTCCCTGTCTCTCCCTCTCCCTGTCTCTCTCTCTCTGTCTCTCTCTCTCCCTGTCTCTCTCTCTCCCTGTCTCTCTCTCTCCCTGTCTCTCTCTCTCTCTCCCTGTCTCTCTATCTCCCTGTCTCTCTCTCTCTCTCTCCCTGTCTCTCTCTCTCCCTGTCTCTCTATCTCCCTGTCTCTCTCTCTCCCTGTCTCTCTCTCTCCCTGTCTCTCTCTCTCCCTGTCTCTCTCTCCCTGTCTCTCTCTCTATCCTGTCTCTCTCTATCTCTCTCTCTCTCTCTCTCCCTGTCTCTCTGTCTCTCTCTGTCTCCTTGATTTCTCGCTATCACAAATCCTCCAGCCTCTGGCCACCACCTCTACAGAGTAATGCGATTTCTCAGATCAGATAGATTTCCTGTATTACTCCGTAAGGCAGATAGCGAGCCTGGAATTAATGATTATTATCGTCGTGATGAATTTCACACAGAGAGAGGAATGGAGCGAGAGGGAACAATAGCACTGTATTGTGTGAATGAAGAGGAATATGAATATCGTTTTGTGGCAGCGTACAATGGCTTCTTCTTCACTGTGAAACCTAATGAAATTAATGTCATTAGGGATTGGGAAGAAGTCGGGGAGAGACAATGGAGCCTCTGCACCTGAATTAATTGAGCAAGGGGCCATTATCTGAAAGCGAGGGCTGGTAGACTGGGTTGGACACTTCTGAAGGCTGGAGCCAGCTACCTACCTTCCCTCTCTGTTTTTCTCATTATTTTCCTTCATTTTACTCTCTATTTCTCCCTCTTTCTCTACCTTCTTCTTATTACCGTTCTCGGTCATTGATTATGGTTTTAAATTAATTGAATGAATGATAAATATGAGTAAAAAACTAAACTCTGTATTTTGGAAACATGTAAATGAACGATCTGGCCTCGTTTGTACCCTTTCATTACTCAAAATCAGTTTCGGGTGAGAAGTGGGGAAAGTGGGGAGGATGTAAAAGGTATTTTTGAATAGGAATGATGCCAAGCGTTAGCCATTTCACGAGGTCATCTAAGAGAGGTATAGACAGAAGGGAGAGAGGGAAATTAAGTACACAAACTCACCCATGTGTCTTTGTTGAGAAAGCGTGTGTCTGCGTCTCAGCTTAAAGAAACACAATTTAAAGGAAAGCTTAGAGAAGCTTATAAACGTCAACAGAAACTCTTTCACAAGGGGCACTTTTTCATGTTGAACCTCCATTGAATCATCATGTCTGCAATTACATTCAACGTCAATATATCGAAATTAACTGAGCAGATAATACCACAGATGGTGTCAACTTTGTGTTGATGTTTCATATTAAAAGGGGATTTTTTTTCTTCTCCCTGAGCCAAGGATGTCGATGAGCAAACAGGTGTGCCATTTACATAACACTGCTGCTTGGCGGGCGTGCTCTCGCTCAGACTCGCTGTAAGTAAATGTCAGGCATCCGGCCTCGTTCGCAACCGTCATCAATCAAAATAGGATCTGCTTCAGCCAACCACGTGGCATTGCTTTCAATCAGCAGTGGAAATCGTGTCTCTGAGTAAATGTCAGCATGATGACCCACTCGTTATTAGTCAGATGAGGGTTCAATATAGGAAGACTTTAGCTCAGATTGGAATTATTGTTGACGACTGAGTTAGCAACCAGTAAGAACAAAAGAACAAGTTAGCAACCAATAAGAACAAAAGAACAAGTTAGCAACCAATAAGAACAAAAGAACAAGTTAGCAACCAATAAGAACAAAATAACAAGTTAGCAACCAATAAGAACAAAAGAACAAGTTAGCAACCAATAAGAACAAAAGAACAAGTTAGTAACCAATAAGAACAAAAGAACAAGTTAGTAACCAATAAGAACAAAAGAACAAGTTAGCAACCAATAAGAACAAAAGAACAAGTTAGCAACCAATAAGAACAAAAGAACAGGTTAGCAACCAATAAGAACAAAAGAACAAGTTAGCAACCAATAAGAACAAAAGAACAAGTTAGCAACCAATAAGAACAAAAGAACAAGTTAGCAACCAATAAGAACAAAATAACAAGTTAGTTAATGTGGAAAACTGATTGGAGTTGCAAATTGTCATTTTTTATTTCATTTATTTCACCTTTATTTAACCAGGTAGGCTAGTTGAGAACACCTTTATTTAACCAGGTAGGCTAGTTGAGAACAAGTTCACATTTGCAACTGCGACCTGGCCAAGATAAAGCGTAGCAATTCGACACATTCAACAACACAGAGTTACACATGGAATAAACAAAACATACAGTCAATAATACAGTAGAACAAAAGAAAACAAAAAGTCTATATTCAGTGAGTGCAAATGAGGTAAGATAAGGAAATAAATAGGCCATGGTGGCGAAGTAATTACAATATACCAATTAAACACTGGAATGGTAGATCGGCAGAAGATCAATGTGCAAGTAGAGATTCTGGGGGTCATCAACGGAAAGGAATTGTGGGACTTTTTCTTCCAATCAACTTTAAACCTAAATCTAATGACATTGTTAAAAAATTATATTAGCTTCAAATTCAGGTGACAACTGATATGACAACTCATCATAACGCTTCCTTGGATCAAAACACATTTTGTGTATCGATTGCAATGAGTTCTAAATCAACACAACACTGTGTTTCCGTGGTCAATTTCAGGTTGGGTTTGAGAACATTTTCCAACAGTGAAGCAGTTCCACCATATAATGTAAGGTTATTAGAGGTAGTCACTCCCCGCATCATCATTTCAGATCATATATTTCCATAAATGCCAGACAACCTCCACGTCTCTCACTGCTGAGGACTAGCAGAGACAGAAACAGGCTGCAGGCCACACATTTATATTGTTTTGGTACCAATTACTATTGATTTTACAACAGGGTTTCAGCTGCAATGTTATTTAATTGGCGATACGTGTACTGTCTGAATCAATGAACACACTCCTGTGGCTTCGTGGCATAGTTTGAGAAGTTATGGACTTGAGGGAGTCTAAGGGATAGAATGAACTTTCACCTTCATGGGGAGGCTACTGGTTTTTCATCAAATAGTGAAGCACCATTTTATGGCGTAAGAGGCGTCTAATGGCCCATTGCACAAATCACACACTGGTGAAAACAAGTAAGTAATAAGTTTTGGCCATTGGTAAAAAGGGATTTTCCTCCTCTTTTACTGAAAACTGTTTCACTGGAGACTATTGAGAACTATTGAGGACACCACTAAAGATATGGCTATCTGTCAGGAGCCCGTAAAACTGAACCATGCATGAGAGCACCAGCTGTTCCGGACAACTGTGTGATCAAGCTCTCCGCAGCCGATTTGAGTAAGCCCTTTAAACAGGTTAACCTTCACAAGGACGTGGGGCCAGATGGATTACCAGGACGCACACTCAGAGCATGCGTTGACCAACTGGCAGGTGCCTTCACTGACATTTTCAAACTGTCCCTGAACCAGTCTGTAATACCTACATGTTTCAAGCAGACCACCATAGTCCCTGTGCCTAAAAATGCCAAGGTAACCTACCTAAATGACTACCGCCCCATAGCACTCACCTCTGTAGCCATGAAATGCTTCTAAAGGCTGGTCATGGCTCACATCAACATCTTCACCCCAGAAACCCCAGACCCACACCAATTCGCATACCGTCTCAACAGATCCACAGGTGACGCAATCTCTATTACATTCAACACTGCCCTTTCCCACCTGGACAAAAGGTACACTTATGTGAGAATGCTGTTCATTGGCTACAGCTCAGCGTTCAACACCATAGTGCCCACAAAGCTCATCACTAAGCTAAGGACCCTGGAACTAAACACCTCCCTCTGCAACTGGATACTGGTCTTCCTGACGGGCCGCCCCCAGGTGGTAAGGGTAGGCAACAACACATCGAACCAACACGGGGGCCCCTCAGGGGTGCGTGCCTGGTCCCCTCCTGTTTTCCATGTTCACCCACAACTGAGTGGTCATGCACGACTCCAACGCCATCATTAAGTTTGCAGACGACACGACGGTGGTAGCTCTGATGACCGACAACGATGAGACAGCCTATAGGGAGGAGGTCAGAGACCTGGCAGTGTGGTGCCAGGACAACAACCTCTACCTCAATGTCAACAAAACAAAGGAACTGATCGTGGACTACAGGAAAAGGAGGGCAGATCACGCCCTCATTTGCATTAATAGGGCTGTACCAAGGTTTATTATCTATGCATAGTCACTTTACATCTACCGACATGAGCACATTACCTCAATTACCTCGACTAACCCGTATCCGTGCACATTGACTCGGTACCTGTACCCCCTGTATATAGCCTTGTTATTGTTACTTTATTGTGTTACTATTTTTCCTTTAGTTTATTTAGCAAATTTGTCTTACTTTTTAAAAACTCTGCATTGTTGGTAAACTCTAAGTAGGCCTTATCACAGTACGGTCTACACCTGTTGTATTTGGCGCATGTGACAAAATTGGATTTGATTTGTCCTTGTGATCCTATGTGACAGGGTCACCCATAGCAACCATCTGGAAATGAGCATGTGTACAGACAACCTGAAGGCCTCGTTATCTTGATAAGATCGTGTAGAGATTTACTTTTATGATCGATGGTGAAATACAGTACATGGCACAGTGCTCATGCTAGTTGATTAGATGATCAGGATTAGTTAAAATGATGCTTCCTTTCACTGGCTCCTCTCCACCTCTTGGCCTTGTTCACTGAACCACAGGAGGTTGCTGATGAAGAGGACTGATGAAGAGGACAGCACAAAGTAATGACTGGAATGGAGTCGATGAAGTGGTACCAAAACACATGAGTTCGACACCATTCCATGAATTCTGTTCCAGCCATTACTATGAGCCTGTCTTCCCCAATTAAGGTGTCACCAACCTCCTGTGCACTGATCCTACATATTCATAACAGACAAATAGATTACATAGCAATGTAATCTTAACATAACAATTCATAAATGTAATTTCACAGACAAACCATTCTTTAAGTCAGGAGTTGGGGGGAGACAATATTACAAAGTTTGAACTGAGGTAGTGAATCAATTATTACCGAGACCGATAATAAGATGATTCTGTAAAATGGACGATTTGCACAGCGTTCATATCAGAGTGGCAGGCCATCTAAATTACACTCCTATATAACACAGTGCAGTTCTGAATGACACTTTGCATAATAGTGTTTAATTTGACAGTATTAGAGGATCTGATACGGTTGTCAGTGGCATGCCCGGGCTCAATGGGGCTGGGGCTCATCCCCCTTACATTAGGATTTCATTTCTCGTTTTTGTTTTTTTGCTTTCTCCCATTTGCTCGGCGGGGTTATTAAAACCCATCTCTTTCATTGAAATATCCGGACTATTATGATCCTCCTTTTGTCAGAATATATTCCGTCAAGATGCAATAAAGAGGAGAGCCGTGTCACCGAGTGTCAGACAGACGACTTTGAATGGGAGACTTGAAGGGACTCGATGAAAGAGATAATGCGATCATTTGATTTTTCCGCCGATAAATACAAAGGAAGTGTACCTGGGCTGGCAGAGAAGGGGCCCGCTTTTCCTGTTAATTAAATCTGGCATTAATTAAAGAATTTCTCTGAACCATTAACTCTCCCATTGATATCTCTGCAGAGGAGTCATTAGGGAGTAACGGCTAAAGCATGGCAGGGACGGTTGGAGGAGGTGGTTGGAGGAGGCGTTTCATTTTATTTTGAAACTGAGCAAAATTTAAGTGAACGCTTATCACATCAACCACAGAGATAAGAGTCAAGACGATGAAATCAGATAAGCCATGGTGCTCCAAGAAAGGATTTTCCTCGACGTTCTCCTCTTAATACTTTGTAATCTCAACACTAGGCAGGTTTCCATTGACCACGGTGTATTCGACAAACGCAATGTTGCAAAAAAATAATTATTGCGACATGTGTAATGGAATCAGGCAGATATAGGAGACATTTTCTACAGGTCGACAACATTTTAATACGTTCGACAGGTGGATTTTTCTTTTGTCAAACTTTCTTTATTGCGACAGATGATGATTGACAAATCATCTTTGTTTGCAGGTCACGTGAACGTCATCACTCCACATTTAATTCTAAATGCCTGCTGTTTGCCTACTGCTTTTTCATCTAGAAAATTATATTTCTTTGCAGGACAAGGATTGTCCTGACTTTCAAGAATTCCTGAATTGCTTTGCCTTGCTTTTCTGGTTCGCTGGTAAGTTTCAACATCCAACATTTTGGATCTAGAGGAGTGAGGAGTTAATCATGGCACGGACCATGGCAATATGTTGGCACCTGATAATTATACTGAACAAAAATATAAGCAAAACATGTAAAGTGTTGGTCCCATTTTTCATGAGCTGAAATAAAATAACTTCCATATGCAGAAAAAGCTTATTTCTCTCAAATGTTGTGCACAAATTTGTTTACATTCTTGTTAGTGAGCATTTCTCCTTTGCCAAGACAGTCCATCCACCTGACAGGTGTGGCATATCAAGAAGCGGATTAAACAGCATGATCATTACACAGGTTCACCTTGTGCTGGGGCCAAGAAAATACCACTCTAACATGTGCAGTTTTGTCAAACAACAAAATACCACAGATGTCTCAAGTTTTGAGAGATCGCTCAATTGGCATGCTGAATGCAGGAATGTCCACTAGAGCTGTTGTCAGAGAATTTAATGTTAATTTCTCTACCATAAGCCGCCTCCACTGGGATTTTAGAGAGTTTGGCAGTACATCCAACCGGCTGTCTGTAATGAAGCCCTTTTGTGGGAAAAAAATTGGGCCTGGCTCCCTAGTGGGTGGACCTAGCTCCCAAGAGGGTGGACTTATGCCCTCCCAGACCGACCCATGGCTGCAACCCCTGCTCAGTCATGTGAAGTCCATAGATTAGGGCCTCCTTTTTTAATTTAAATTGACTGATTTCCTTCTATGAATTGTAGCTCAGTACAATCCTGAAAATTGTTGCATTTATATTATTGATCGGTATATTTGAATATTGCAAATAGTAGTGAATTATTGCATTCTATCCATGCTGGCTTTCACGGGCTACCTGAGACATGAAACAGATAGGTGGGAAGGACATACAGGCCGTTGCCAATTTATTAATGCGCAATTTGTATAAATAGGTCATGGAAACACTTAAACCACTTAATTTTTATTCGACACTAGGGCTTTAGGTGGGACTTCATTACATCCAGCTGTTTTAATCAACAGAAGATAGTTAGTTACACGGAAACGTAATGAAGCAGGCAATTGTCACGTCTATTTTCTATACAAATGCATTCTAAATGTTGACAACAACAAAAATCCCTGGACATGTTAATGGAAACATAGCTACTGTCACCATTGTTCAGGGTATGTTCCTTTAAACAAGGAGGCTCTCAAGTCAGCTCAATATTCTAAAGGCTTTATTTGGAAGCCGCGGCGTTTGTGGAGCGATGGGTAACGACGCTTCGTGGGTGACCGTTGTTGATGTGTGCAGAGGGTCTCTGGTTCGCGCCTGGGTATGGGTTGAGGGGACGGTCTAAAGTTATACTGTTACAAATTGGCACATCTATGGGACTGACTTCAGATGTGTCTCTTGACACTTGTGGTGGTGGGGAGGGGGGGGGGGGGGGGGGGTCGTGGAGCAAAACAAATAAATGCTCGGACGCTACAGACGTTTAGGTGTGAGAAGACCAATTTATGGGATGTCTCATAGTATGACAAACACCTCTCTAGCTCTGCCACCTTTCACCCCAGATGTCTCATAGTCTGACAAACACCTCTCTAGCTCTGCCACCTTTCACCACAGATGTCCCATACCTCTCTAGCTCTGCCACCTTTCACCACAGATGTCCCATAGTCTGACAAACACCTCTCTAGCTCTGCTACCTTTCACCACAGATGTCCCATAGTCTGACAAACACCTCTCTAGCTCTGCCACCTTTCACCACAGATGGCCCACAGTCTGACAAACACAGTGAATCGATTCTAGGGGGATTTATACCATATTTCTACATACACAGTGAATCGACTCTAGGGCGATTTATACCGTATTTGTACATACACAGTGAATCGACTCTAGGGTGATTTCTCCCATATTTCTACATACACAGTGAATCGATTCTAAGGGGATTTATACCATATTTCTACATACACAGTGAATCGACTCTAGGGGGATTTATACCGTATTTCTACATACACAGTGAATCGACTCTAGGGTGATTTCTCCCATATTTCTACATACACAGTGAATCGATTCTAAGGGGATTTATACCATATTTCTACATACACAGTGAATCGACTCTAGGGGGATTTATACCGTATTTCTACATACACAGTGAATCGACTCTAGGGCGATTTATACCGTATTTCTACATACACAGTGAATCGACTCTAGGGTGATTTCTCCCATATTTCTACATACACAGTGAATCGACTCTAGGGTGATTTTTTTACCCATATTTCTACATACACAGTGAATCGACTCTAGGGTGATTTCTCCCATATTTCTGCATACACAGTGGCATAACATTTAATTTTCCTTACCAACCAGGAGGAATATGTTGTCCTAGCTATCATCATCACAAATATTAATACTGTTGTCTGTACCTGGTGGGCCAATGGGCCAGACAACACACACACACACACACACACACACACACACACACACACACACACACACACACACACACACACACACACACACACACCTCGTTAATCGCCCTAATTAAGAAACCTCAGTGGAGGTGCCCAGTTGCAGAGTATTTAAGCTAATTACACTGTTAATTATAGCATTAATTAAGTGGCATAATTGTCATTCGATAGAATGACTGCATCAGCCCCTAAAAGGCAAAGGGTTAATTTTGTGGGAAACCAAAGCTGCATTATTTACTTACAAATGAATAATGCATTCCAACGAGGAAGCTAATACATTTCACTGAGCAGACCAAAGCAAGCAAATTATTTAAATATTCATTTCTCGTTAATATTTTGTGAGTTATGTTTTTTTTTTGTGGGGGGGGGGGGGGGGGGGGGCTTGAGTGAGAACACATTTCATCTCTGCAGTTTTATCTATACATTTATGGCACAGGAAAAACAAATGTAATTTCTTGGCCTAAACAAATGACCAACGTTAATTTTCGCAGAAGAAACAAAAACATAAAAAAAAGTTAGCAGCATAAATCATGCATATGATGACAGTGTTGTTTACGCGTGTGTAAACTGGAAAAGGAGGGATTGGTTTGTAAGCTTGCGTTGGTCAAAAAAAACCTTGTTGCTGGTTTCGATAAGGTACAATACTGTAAAGCTACATATTTAATGCTTTAATGCTTCCTTTATTGGTTGGTCTGTTGCTAAGCAAAAACATCTCAATCTATATGTTGTCCTTAAAAAGTAGAAGTGCGTCTTTAAAACTGTTGAAGTTGACGTCTTGGATGGCTACCTGCCTTCATTACACCGGAGGGCAGAGGACTAGAAAAATATAAATAAATCACGTACCCATTAATGAGTGACTGATATCACCGAATAAAATGGCGGCACAATAAATTCCCCCACCATGAAACCACACAAACACACTGAGATAATTAATGTAAATTATTTTCTCCGCCGAAGTCCTCTCAGTACATGAGTAATACGAACCATCAGGAAGGCCTCTTCCTCTGCATTAATTACAGAAAATGACAAGCGAGCTGACAAGCGGCAAGCTCATTATCGGAGCACATTCGAAACTTTGCAATTTGCGTGCGTGAGGGGAGGGAGGGAGGATGGGAAAGGGAGACGGAGACAGACTCCGAGCTAAATTAATCTCCTCTCTTTGCCGAGTGTGAGCCCCCTTCTAATTTTGGCGTTATTAACAGGTTTGGTGGTATCGCTCGTTCCACGTCAGGCTAATCAGGAAAAAAAAAAATGTGGCGTGTTCGGGAGAGCGTGGTGTCATTCGAGAGGGATCAGGCCTCGTAACGCACCCTCCATCACGCGCACTACTCTACAAGGTTGCTTTTAATAAGCTCCCTTAATCATCAGCGGCGGGTTTCACTCGACACGACACTGTCGTCGCTCTCTCATGAAGGAGAGTCATTAGGAGACGTGGAGGTTTATCAAGGGGGGGAGGGGATGGGAGGGCCAAGGGGGTGGAAGGTGAAGGAGGAGGGGTGGATGGTGAAAGAGGAGCGGTGGAGGGTGAAGTAGGAGGGGTGAAGTAGGAGGGGTGGAGGGTGAAGGAGAAGGGTAGAGGGGGAAGGGGGAAGTAGAAGTGGTGGAGGGTGAGGGAGAAGGGTCGAGGGGTCGAGGGGGAAGGAGGTGTGGTGAAGGATGAGGGCTGGAGGGGTGCAGGGTGGTGAGGAGGGGTTTAGAGTAATGTAGACCCATGTGTGCGAGCCTCAGAGACAATCTGGTGAAGGAAGTTGAGCCATCTGCTCACGATATGTAGATGTGTGTGCTTGCATGTTACATTTCTTAAATATCTGGGATGAATATCAAAGTAAAGTGTGAGATTGTTCTTCCTTACCCTTCCTTTACCCTTCCTTTAACCTTCCTTTACCCTTCATTTAACCTTCCTTTACCCTTCATTTACCCTTCATTTAACCTTCATTTAACCTTCCTTTACCCTTCATTTAACCTTCCTTTACCCTTCCTTTACCCTTCCTTTACCCTTCATTTAATCTTCCTCTAACCTTCCTTTACCCTTCCTTTACCCTTCATCTAACCTTCCTCTAACCTTCCTCTAACTTTCCTTTAACCTTCATCTAACCTTCCTTTACCCTTCCTCTAACCTTCCTCTAACTGGAAGGTTTGGTCTACAGTCTCCAACTGGAAGGTTTGTTCTACGGTCTCCAACTGGAAAGTTTGTTCTACGGTCTCCAACTGGAAGGTTTGTTCTATGGTCTCCAACTGGAAGGTTTGGTCTACGGTCTCCAACTGGAAGGTTTGTTCTACGGTCTCCAACTGGAAGGTTTGTTCTACGGTCTCCAACTGGAAGGTTTGGTCTACGGTCTCCAACTGGAAGGTTTGTTCTACAGTCTCCAACTGGAAGATTCGTTCTACGGTCTCCAACTGGAAGGTTTGGTCTACGGTCTCCAACTGGAAGGTTAGGTCTACGGTCTCCAACTGGGAGGTTTGTTCTACGGTCTCCAACTGGAAGGTTTGGTCTACGGTCTCCAACTGGAAGGTTTGGTCTACGGTCTCCAACTGGAAGGTTTGGTCTACGGTCTCCAACTGGAAGGTTTAGTCTACGGTCTCCAACTGGAAGGTTTGTTCTACGGTCTCCAACTGGAAGGTTTGGTCAACGTTCTCTAACTGGAAGGATTGGTCTACGGTCTCCAACTGGAAGGTTTGGTCTACGGTCTCCAACTGGAAGGTTTGGTGGAGGGTTGGTGGATGGGTGGGTGGGTGGGTGGGTTGGTGGATGAGTGTGTGTGTTGTGTGGTTGGGTTGGTGGGTTGGTGGATGAGTGTGTGTGTTGTGTGGGTGGGTTGGTGGGTTGGTGGATGAGTGTGTGTGTTGTGTGGGTGCATGCATGCGTAGTCCTCCTGGGATGAAATTAGCCACAGCATTCAACTAGCTAAGTAATTGATTGCAGTAATCAATCACCAGTCAAGTAACCAATACCATGATATCCAATCTGCAAATCCACACTTCATTATCTGGTTTTACTGAACAAGTAAAGACTAGCGATATCTTTAATCAGTTTCATCCAATTTCATTTGAATCTGTGTGAATTCATACTTTATTGTCTTTCAAACTGCTAATTATCATGGCTAGTGAACCAGCAGGCAACGTATAGCTTTGGAATGAAGACGCGTTAGATACAGAACAACAAAAACCTGCCCTTTGTCTTTCCAGTTTCGAGGGGGGGGGGGGTTAGAGTAGAGGTAGTTACCGTGGAGACGATGCCTGAGGTCAAGACCTTGCTAAACAATGAATGACCTTTGTGTGTTTGTTTTAACTTTCATTTGATTTGCCAGAGGTTTAAAAAGGGTGGATGACTCACTTTCTAAAACAATGTCAGTTAGAATGAAAAACTAAAGGTTCTTTACCAAATATTGTCGTGAGATAACAGTGACCTTTTCAGCAAAACAACTTTTTGGTTTACAGGAATTTTCTGGAATGTCATAGAAACGATGTCTTAAACCACTGGCAGTAACTGCAGCAAAGATTTTGCAGGACAGCGATCCTCTGTGGTCAGACTGACACGCTGTTTCCTGCATTGGCGAAAGCACCTTTACAGCAGAGACATCTGCCTGTAGAATATAAAGTGTCTCTCTCCACTTGGCATAGTCCAGGTCGCTCACCACATTTCGCTTGCTATTTCCCTTTCAGCGCTCCCAGGAGGCCAAGGACCACCCGGAGAGCCCAGTCTGGTTGAACGCCAGCTCAGCTGCTTTGTGGGTAGGAACGACCGCCTTGGTCTCTGCGCGACACGGCACATCACCATTCCCAGTTCAATTGTCTCACTATGATTGCATACGGTCTCCTGGGTCCTCAGACAAATCTTCCAGTTACACATACAGGCCCTTTGACAGATCCTCAAGTGTTTTGCTTTTGATATAAAAGCTGTCCTGCAGCTGCCCCCCCCCCCCCCCCCCCCCCACAGAGCAAACACTACTGTAGCTTGTTATGTGTACAAATGCCTCGCAAATAAATGTGAACAGAACTTCCCACTTTTCATGTAAAGTTCCATGAACGTCAAAGATTCCAGCCACCCAAGACATTAACTGTTCTCCAGGCTCCCGTCCAGCAGGCGGTACCGGTGCACCAAGGCTCAGACCAGCAGACCCCTAGACAGCTTCTATCCCCTTCGCCATAAAACAACTAGTGCACCCTCTCACACCTACGATGCTGCTAAAAATGATTATTGATTATATTCATTACTACCACTACGCTGTTGTTCATTGATTGTTGATTGCCATTTCCATTGCCTATAACACCTACACGGACACTTTTGCGAGCACACACACACACGCACGCACGCACGCACGCACGCACGCACACACACACACACACACACACACACACCTTACCTTTCTGTAGTGCCTGCAAGCCAGGCATTTTCAATATTTGTCACAGAAGGAAGATCTAGTAAGCCTTTAAGGAGGGAGAGAAGTGGCACTTATAGATAAAGTTGTTGTTTATATACAGAGCCTTTAGGTTTAGTTTAATCTTTTGCACACACACGGGATGTCATCCACACCACATTATGAAGGTGTCATGAAGGTGTCATTATGAAGGTGTTAGGTCAAACAACTCCTCTAAAAAGTTGCATCCCTCCCCACAAGTTGATGCCAAGTTCCAACCCTGCGTGAAATTGAGAAGATTTTAGAATGCTGTGCATGTGTTAAGTAATGTCTTTTTTTTCACATCTTTTGAGGAGCTCCCACAAAACAAAAAAAACTTACAGTAATCACATATCATTTTACAGCAATTAGATTGAAATGTGTATTCTTCTGTAGCATCACACCAACAATAATAAAGTTGAGGATTTCGAGTTAATGAAATAGCCTCTGAGTGCAGGCTTGTATGTTTTTCCCTCTGGAACTGATAGTCCAGCCTGGGCTCATAGACTAGACGTAACATAGTAAACGTAAATCCATGACACTCAAATTAGTACGATATGTTACGTTCGGTATGGTTACATAAGACAGAAGGTTACTTAAGGCCAAAATTAAAAGAAGGTGATTGGTCGGGGTGGATGAGGTGAGCGTTTAATGCAAACATCAAGCAACCCAAAGGCTGCGTATTTGAATCTCATCATGGAGCGATTTTATCTAATTGGCAACTTTTCATACAACATTTCATACGTTTTTTGCAAATTCGTAATATATTGTTCGTTTTGCAAATTCGTAAAACAAATCATACGCATTGTAATTTGTAACATATCATACGAAATTAGTGATGGACATCCACCAATGAATACACACCATACGAAATATAATTCATCATACTAAACGGGGTGTCTCGGATTTACATACAGAATAAAACGAAATGCTCTGAGACCAGGTTGGATAGTCGCAACCAACACAACCCAAGCTTTTATTGATAACGCACCTGCATCACCTGACCATGTAGTGAAGTCATTCAAAATGAACAACCTTTGATATCTTCTCCCTCCAGGTATTTGACCTTCAAGTTCAAGTATTTGTCGTATGTAACAGGATACACATGGTTTACACCATCCAACCAAATGCTTTACTTGCAGGTTCCCTCTCGACAATGTGGCAACAATATAATAAAAGAGACGAATAAAAGATTTTTAAAAAAGTAAATGGGCTCGGTAGAATCTTATAAAACATTTGCACGAGCATAAATACAGGAAGGCACTCAACAGTTTATAGTTCAATATTTACACGCGTGTCGGGGAATGGGGGAATTGGAGAGTGACTGTTTAATTGTGCAGTATTTAGCACTAATAAATAACATGTATTTACTTGTCCCACTGTACAGCAGCAAACTGCTTGAGGTAGACTAATACAACAGTCATCAGATTGAGGTGGACTAATAAAACAGTCATCAGATTGAGGTAGACTAATAAAACAGTCATCAGATTGAGGTAGACTAATACAACAGTCATCAGATTGAGGTACACTAATAAAACAATCATCAGATTGAGGTAGACTAATACAACAGTCATCAGATTGAGGTAGACTAATAAAACAGTCATCAGATTGAGGTAGACTAATACAACAATCGTCAGATTGAGGTAGACTAATACAACAATCATCAGATTGAGGTAGACTAATACAACAGTCATCAGATTGAGGTAGACTAATACAACAGTCATCAGATTGAGGCAGACTAATAAAACAATCATCAGATTGAGGCAGACTAATAAAACAATCATCAGATTGAGGTAGACTAATACAACAATCGTCAGATTGAGGTAGACTAATACAACAATCATCAGATTGAGGTAGACTAATAAAACAGTCATCAGATTGAGGTAGACTAATAAAACAGTCATCAGATTGAGGTAGACTAATACAACAGTAATCAGATTGGGAAGTAGAGTCTCAGGCAGCGGGTATATTCATGAAACACTGAAGAAATTGGACGATTCTCAGTTGCTGCTCAGGATTCATGAAATTCATTAATTCTATGCAGATGAAGTGGAGGTAGCAGGCAGCCGAATGTTACTGAAGTGGAGGTAGCAGGCAGCTTAATGTTACTGAAGTGGAGGTAGCAGGCAGCTTAATGTTACTGAATTGGAGGTAGCAGGCAGCTTAATGTTACTGAAGTGGAGGTAGCAGGCAGCCAAATTTGAATAAACATCTCTTTTGTACAACATTGGGGGTAGAGGATGGAGGGAATAGGGTATTAGAGAGAAAGAGAGATCTGATAAAAAAATAAAACAATTCTTTAATTGCTGTCAGAAATGACAAACATCACTCTTCCAGCCAGACTGTGATTATTCTGCACCTCTGACTGTCGTCTTTACTAATGTCTGACAATATGTCTGTCGTCTTTACTAATGTCTGACAATACATCTGTGGCTTTACTAATGTCTGACAATATGTCTGTGGCTTTTCTAATGTCTGACAGTATGTCTGTCGTCTTTACTAATGTCTGACAATATGTCTGTGGCTTTACTAATGTCTGACAGTATGTCTGTGGCTAATGTGTGCCATCAAACCCCTGAAACTTACCCAGAAGGCTAGAGCCCACCTGGTTTTCAACCTTCCCAAGTTCTCTGATGGTACCCCGCTCCTCCGCACACTCCGCTGGCTTCCAGTCGAAGCTCGCTTCCACTACAAGACCATGGTGCTAACCTACGGAACAGCAAGAGGAACTGCCCCTCCCTGCCCCTTCCGGCTATGCTCAAACCCTACACCCCACCCCGAGAACTCCGTTCTGCCACCTCAGGTCTCTTGGACCCTCTGTCCCCCCCCCCCCCCCCCCCCCCCCCCCCATGTCTTTGTGTGGGATTGTTTATTAAAGGTGCTTGTGCACGTTCCCCTGGCACGCACAACAGGTTATTTTCTGCCCATTTAGCCCTGTTGTCCTGGATGCCGTTGGTTTTGCTGAATAAATCTCTGGTTATTACCAAGTTCTGCTCTCCTGCGCCTGACTTTTCTGCTGCCCATTACGCACCCCGCTACAATGATGTGTCTAGACTTTGTCAGTAATGTTGTGTCTAGACTTTGTCAGTAATGTCGTGTCTAGACTGTCAGTAATGTCGTGTCTTGACTTTGTCAGTAATGTCGTGTCTAGACTGTCAGTAATGTAGTGTCTAGACTTTGTCAGTAATGTCGTTTCTTGACTTTGTCAGTAATGTTGTGTCTAGACTTTGTCAGTAATGTCGTGTCTAGACTGTCAGTAATGTCGTGTCTAGACTGTCAGTAATGTTCTGTCTAGACTTTGTCAGTAATGTTGTGTCTAGACTTTGTCAGTAATGTCGTGTCTAGACTTTGTCAGTAATGTTGTGTCTAGACTTTGTCAGTAATGTCGTGTCTAGACTGTCAGTAATGTTGTGTCTAGACTTTGTCAGTAATGTCGTGTCTAGACTGTCAGTAATGTTGTGTCTAGACTTTGTCAGTAATGTCGTGTCTAGACTTTGTCAGTAATGTTGTGTCTAGACTTTGTCAGTAATGTCGTGTCTAGACTGTCAGTAATGTTGTGTCTAGACTTTGTCAGTAACGTTGTGTCTCCTGTTCTCTTATTTTCTTCCACTGAGTATGTTATCCAAAATGCATAGGTTGGCGTCCATACTGAACTAAACTACAGAGAAGTAACGTTACTATGGCAACGGTAACACTATTGCACACAACGTCTTCAGTCTTTGTCCTCTGTTACTTTGCTACTCTTTATGCGTTAAGTCAATGATATATTCTCCCTATTGGAAGACAGATGCATAGTGGGTGTTGTCACACGCTCACCAGTTATATATACCCAACCAACCAGGAGGTGTGTGGGTTGTTGTTGCTCAATATCTACATTTTACCTTAAAGAATGTATATTTTATATCACATATAAAGTTAGACAAAAAAAAAATAGTTGAGTTGCTGTGTTTACCAAACACTGTAATTACAATAGTAACATTTTCATAAAATAGTTGAACAGCTTTTGATATTGCACAGTCCTTTTTTCTAAAAGCACTCAATTCCATTTCTATGCAATTCTAATTCAATACAATCACTACATGTGAATACAATGTTGTTACTAGAGTAATTCATAATTACTGCAAAGAAATAAAGCTCAACCAAAGGACGCATTTCAACATGAGCACGTATAGCCTACATACACTGTGAGAATAGTGTACAACACAGTTAGTTGATATGATTCAACCTAAGGGTTTAACGGAGGTAGCAATAACCTTGATTCCACTCTTCCTGGTAAGCTGCCATCAAAGACTGGGATTTGAAGCCATCCTATCTATCCTTAAATGTTCAGTTGGCCGAGAGTCAGTGAACCGGTTCATTTCCATATTGATTCATAACCCCAGTGAATCGGTTCAGTGTTAGCGGGCATGAACGCTACATATTGATTCATAACCCCAGTGAATCGGTTCAGTGTTAGCGGGCATGAACGCTACATATTGATTCATAACCCCAGTGAATCGGTTCAGTGTTAGCGGGCATGCGCGCTACATATTGAGTCATAACCCCAGTGAATCGGTTCAGTGTTAGCGGGCATGCACACTACATAATGGGGTCATCAATCACCCTCTGGAGGTCACACAGGTAGACAGAAAGGAAGAGAGAACAAAAAAAAGGTTAAGCAGAACTAAACATCTCTGCATTTGTTTTTATTTATTTTTTTAAGTCAGTCATGCTGAGACCACGGTTTCTCTTGCAGGCGAGGCCTGCATGAACACGTCAATAAACACATATTACACTATAGATAGCACATCTATATACACATCAATTACCCAATGCATAAAAACCAAAGAGAAAACAAGAAAAAGATAAACACGATCAAACAAACACAATGTTCAGTAAAAAAGGTCCTCTAACGTCCGTCTAGAGAGGCACCAACTCTTTAAGGAGTCTCGGAGATCATTCCACATGAGAGGCAAACACAAAAAAAAACAACTAAAATCAGATTTATCTAACTCTGAGGAGATTGAATGGGTCTCCAGGGTTAGCCAGCCCTTAGTCCGGGTCTGGTCTGAAGGTCTGAAGGTTAACAACAAGGTATGTTCGGGAAGTTTATGCACGAGGGCTTTATAGACAGAAGAGCGCAATGCATCGATGTTTGAGACTTCAAATAGGGCGCCGGAACACTTTCTGAAACAAAATTCAATGTTGTGTATTGAACCTGTCACCTGTAATTAAGCTCAATGCGCTATGATAAACTGTTTCCTATGGCTTCAATACAGTGGCAGCTGCATCAATATAGACAATATTGCCATAGCCCATGACCAGATTGAATGTTGACTGAATGATTGGTTTTCTGCTATTTAACTATAGACAGGACCTGTTCCGATAGAAGAAGACCATTTGAATTCTTAATTTATTAATTAACTCATTAACACGCTTTTTGAAAGATAGCTTTTCGTCAATCCAGATGCCCAGAAATGTATAAGCGGGGACATGATCAATGATGGCACCATCCAAAGTACATATGCATAAATCATCAGACACATTTTTACACGATTTGAGAAATAACATATACACCAAGTAGCCAAAAGTATGTGGACACCCCTTCAAATCAGTGAAAAAAATTGAGCGCACAGCAAGCAATCTCCTGTGGAAAGACCACCAGAGGTCAGGCTGGTCCCACGGATAGTAGCCCAGCCAGGCATGTGAGTCAAGGTGATCAGAGGCAATTAAGCATAGCTGACGGTACTAATGACTTATTCTCTTCCCCCTACAAGAGAGAGGAGGGAACTGGCAGTGGGGGGGAGACTGGAGGAGAAAAAGAGTGATTGCTTCTCTGAAGGAGAGGACTAACCGGACGGAAGGGAGAAGAAGAGGACAAACTACCTCTTGGGAATGGCAACCACGGATCCGCACCACCACTCTCCACTAACGGATAGTTATGGCGGTGACAAATCCGTGATTAATGTTGTAGTTAAAAGTTACTCACCTTGTGTTCCTTGTTCCTGTACAGAAGAGGATTTGTGTTTTCCTTGTGAGATCATCCTTGATTGTATGGGATTGTTTGAGAAGAAAGAAATACCATGGGGCGACGCACAATTGGCCTAGCATCGTCCGGGTTAGGGAGGGCTTGGTCGGTCGGTAGGGATGTGCTTGTCTCATCGCGCACCAGCGACTCCTGTGGCGGGCCGGGCACAGTGCGCACTAACCAAGGTTGCCAGGTGCACGGTGTTTCCTCCGACACATTGGTGCGGCTGGCTTCCGGGTTGGATGCGTGCTGTGTTAAGAAGCAGTGCGGCTCGGTTGGGTTGTGTATCGGAGGACGCATGACTTTCAACCTTCGTCTATCCAGAGCCCGTACGGGAGTTGTAGCGATGAGACAAGATAGTAGCTACTACACCAATTGGATACCACGAAATTGGGGAGAAAAAGGGGTAAACATTTTTTTTTAAATACCTCAATAGAGAACTTTGTTCAATGTAACAATATCTGCTCCGGACTCATTTATTCCACCTTTCCACATTAAAGCAACCTAAAAATACTTGGTCCGCTCACTTTGGTGGAGAATGCGAGCACTAGGTGGACAAGTTCCACAAGGATAAGTGAGGAAAACAAAAATCTACCTGTACACAGAGAGGATACATTCAAGAAAGATGGATAACACTCTACTACAACAGTTGATCACGGCACAGCATACAACTATTGAACTCATGCAACAACAGCTGAGCCGGGCGAGAAGAACCGAGAATGAAGCCGAGAGCGGCTGCTCGCGCCATTTTCCTCGCATCTCAAAGGAGGATGATATTGAGGCTTTCATCATGACGTTCGAAAGGACGGCCACCTTGGAAGAGTGGCCACCCACAGAATGGGTGAGCGCGTTAGCCCCTCTCTTGACCTGGGTAGCCCAGGAAGCCTACTATGACCTGGACCCCCGCAAAGCTGCTGACTATGGGCGACTAAAAAAACAAAATTATGTCCCGGTACCAGCTGACCGCCCAAGATAGAGCCGTAAAGTTCCATCAATGGACCTATATGGCCGACCAACCCGTGCAGGCCCAGATCTTCGCACTCATACGACTAACGAAACAGTGGCTGGAAGCCAGAAAGGGAGTAGGACATATTGTAGAGACTCTTGTAGTGGACAAGATTTTTAGGGAATTACCCATGGACTTAAAAAGGGTCGCGGGGCTAACAAACCTGTCGTCAGATGACATAGCCCAGGCCAATGGAAGCATACGGATCTACATGGGAGTTGTTAAAAGGGGACAAGCAGAACCGAAGGACTCTGCCAAGACCGTTCTCCGATTAATCCCGGCCAGTCCACCACTAAAACGACCGAACCCTCTTCGGACGTGGGAGAAGTCATCACCCACACAACAAGGTCAGTGCTATAAATGCCAGTCTCCGGACCATTATGCCCCACAATGTCCCAGAAAGGACGAGTCCATGGCCGCCTAGTCATCACTGCCCGTCCCCACGCATCCCTGTCTGAGAGGGCACAATCGCCACTGTTGGTTAGCAGAGATAGCGCCAGCCCCAGAGATTCCGGTCTGAATAGAAGGACGAGACGTGGTAGCCATTCTTGACTCCGGAAGTATGGTTCCGTTGGTGGAGGAGCAGATGGTGACCACAGCAACCCTGCTACCAGAGAAAGTAACCGTGTCCTGTATCCATGGAGACGCCCATTCTCACCCCGAACGGAAGGTGTACAGTCAGGGCTGGGAAAGTACCCACCTGCTGAAGGTGCCATTATTGATGGGGAGAAACTGTCCCCTATATAAGGAGCTTTGGCAGCTGACTTTACGCACCGTACAAAGGGATCAGGCAGGGGGGGGGGGGGGCAGGAAAGCAGAGAAAGAAAGCAGAGGAAGAAATACAGACCCAAACCCAAGACACCTGTGCAGGGTTATATACACGACAGAGGAAGGAGCGACCAGAGGCTACGGTATATATCCACACACCCCTCTACCGAGGTCGACCTGCCCCAAGAATTAAAGGGACAGTTCGGCCCCACTCAACATAGAGACCCAGACCTACGGGATGCCATGAGGAAGGTGTAGGTGATCGACGGGAGAAATGTTGACGGATCAGGTGAGCCCTCTCTTCCCTACTATGCAATCCGGTGGGTCCTCTTGTATTGGGTCGTGCAACGAAAGGGGGAAAAGGAGGAATTATTAACGGTGCCTAGACCATACAGGGATACTGTCCTACAGCTAGCCCATTCCCAAGTCCTAGGAGGACACCTGGCATGGGACAAAACGATCGACAGAATCATTCAGCGGTTCTACTGGCCCGTGTCACCCGAGATGTGGCCAGGTATTGTAGGATGTGTGATCAATGTCAGCGCACCGCCCCACGGCCACACCTGCGCAATCCTTTGATTCCTCTTCCGATTATAGAGACCCCCTTCGAACGCATAGCTATGGACCTCGTGGGACCCCTCCCGAAATCTGCCAGAGGACACGAATACATCCTGGTTGTTGTAGATTACGCTACCAAGTTCCCTGAGGCCATACCTCTCGCAACATGGCATCAAAGGGAATAGCCAAGGAATAGTTCATGCTGTTCTCCTGGGTGGGCCTTCGCAAGACAATCCCATCGACCAGGGAACCCTGTTCATGTCCCGGTTGATGAAGGACCTGTGTCGGTTATACCAGGTTCAACAGATACGCGCATATTCCACCCACAGAGGTTTGTGCGAACGCCTGAACAAAACAATTGTAACTTCTTCGGGATAAGGGGCAGCATTTTCACTTTTGGATAAATAGCGTGCCCAATTTCAACTGCCTGCTACTCATCCCCAGAATATAAGATATGCATATTATTAGTAGATATGGATAGAAAACACTCTGAAGTTTCTAAAACTGTTTGAATCATGTCTGTAGGTATAACAGCACTCATTTAGCAGGCAAAACCCCGAGGACAAGCCATTCAGATATTTTTTTTGAGGTCACTGTCTTTTCAATGAGTTTTCATGGGGAATCCATGGAATCCATCCAGGAATTTCTAATCGACTCTCCTGCAGTTTCTACCGCTTCCACTGGATGTCACCAGTCTGTAGAAATTGGTTGAGGTTTTTCCTTTGTGGAATGAAGAAGTAGCACAGCTCAGAATGTGTGTCACTTCATGTGGACTGTTTGAGAGAGGCGCGTGACCAGAAAAGTAGTGTCAGTTTGTATTCCTCCTGTATTGAACACATCATCCCGTCTTCAATTTTATCGATTATTAACGTTTAAAAATACCTAAAGTTGTATTACAAAAGTAGTTTGAAATGTTTTGGCAAAGTTTACAAGTAACTTTTGAGATATTTTGTAGGGACGTTGCGCAAGTTGGAAGCTCTGTTTTTCTGGATCAGACGCGCCAAATAAATGGACATTTTGGATATATATCGACGGAATTAATCGAACAAAAGGACCATTTGTGATGTTTATGGGACATATTGGAGTGCCAACAAAAGAAGTTCGTCAAAGGTAAGGCATGAATTATATTTATATTTCTGCGTTTTGTGTCGTGCCTGCAGGGTTAAAATATGCTACTCTCTTTGTTTACTGTTATGCTATCATCAGATACTAGCATCTTATGCTTTCGCCGAAAAGCCTTTTTGAAATCTGACATGTTGGCTGGATTCACGAGTGTAGCTTTAATGTGGTATCTTACATGTGTGATTTAATGAAAGTTTGATTTTATAGCATTTTATTTGAATTTGGCGCTCTGCATTTTCCCTGGCTATTTGCCAGGTGGGACGATTGCATCCCACCTATCCCAGAGAGGTTTTAAAGCATGTTGAGAAGAGATGTGTCAAGAGATGGGAAAAACTGGGACATGCTTCTGCCCCACTTAACGTTTGCCCTGCGAGAAGTACCCCAGGCGCCCACAGGGTTTTCCCAATTCGAGTTGCGGTACGGCAGACCATGTCGAGGGATCCTCAACTTAGCCAAGGAGACCTGGGAGGCCCAACCCTGCCCATTCCGGTCAACAATAGACCATGTTACCCTGATGCGGAACCGCCTGTCGACAGTCTGGCCCATAGTAAAGGAGCATATGGAGAAGGCGCAACAGACTCAAGGCCGGGCCTGCGATAAGTCAGAGACACCCAGGGAGTTCACCGTGGGAGAGAAAGTGATGGTACTCGCGCCTACGGCAGAAAACCGCTTGCTGGCACAGTGGAGGGGGCCCTATGAGGTAACGGAAAGGGGCTCGTTGGTCAATTACCGCATCAAGCAACCTGACATGAGGAAGAAGGTCCAACTCTATCATATCAACCTGCTGATCCTTGTGAGATCATCCTTGATTGTGTGGGATTGTTTGAGAAGAAAGAAATACCTCAATAGAGAACTTTGTTCAATGTAAGAATATCTGCTCCCGACTCATTTATTCCACCTTTCCACATTAAAGCAACCTAAAAATACTTGGTCCGCTCACACTCCATAGACAAATTGGCAGTAGAATAGCCTTACTGAAGAGCTCAGTGACTTTCATTGTTATATAGATGCCACCTTCCCAACAAGTCAGATTATCAAATTTCTTCGCTGCTAGAGTTTCCCTGGTCAACTGTAAGTGCTGTTATTTTGAAATGGAAACGTCTAGGAGCAACAACGGCTCAGCCGCAAAGTGGTAGTCCACACAAGCTCACAGAACGGAACCGCCGAGCACTGAAGCGCGTAGCGTGTAAAAACACTTCCTGTCCTCGGTTGAAACAATCACTACTGAGTTCCAAACTGCTTCTGGAAGCAACATCAGCACAATAACTGTTGGTCAGGAGCTTCATGAAATGGGTTGCCATGAACGAGCAGCCACACACAAGATCACCATGCGTAATAGCAAGCTTCGGCTGGAGTGGTGTAAAGCTCGCCATCTTTGAACTCTGGAGCAGTGGAAACACGTTCTCTGGAGTGAAGAATCAAGCTTCACCATCTGGCAGTCCAACAAACAAATCTGGGTTTGGCGGATGCCAGGAGAACGCTACCTTCCCAAATGCATAGTGCCAACCGTAAAGTTTGGTGGCGTAGGAATAATGGTCTGGGCGTGTTTCCAATGTTCGAGCTAGGCCCCTTAGTTACAATGAAGGGAAATGTTAACGCTACAGCATACAATGACATTCTAGATGAGTCTGTGCTTGTAACTTTGTGGAAACAGTTTGTGGAAGACCCTTTCCTATTTCAGTCTTCAGAGGCTGAACATTGTTACATAGCAGTAATCAGATTGCTTAGAAGTCAACAGAGGCTGAACATTGTTTATAGGTTATGGATTTGATTCTTGTCTCTTGTGCCTTAGTAAAGACTACTGCAATTGTCGATGTCAAATTTATGAAGAAAAGTGTAAATGTTAAGGAATCAGTGGCAAGCAGGTGCCCACAAACTTTTGGTCATGTAGTGTACTTGGTTTTACTAGCATCAAGTATCAATTTCTGCTCAACAAAGGCTTTCTGCAGGGCAATTTATTTTGTATTTATTTTTTCATTTAACCTTTATTTAACTAGGCAAGTCAGTTAAGAACAAATTCTTATTTACAATGACGGCCTACACCGGCCAAACCCAGACAAGGCTGGGCCAATTGTACGCCACTCTATGAGACTCCCAATCACTGCCGGTTGTGATACAGCCTGGAAAATAAATGCATATTGGCATTTAAAAGGCAATAAAGGCATATTGAAGCTCTGACAGAGTCTGGTCAGCAGTGGGGGGCAACAGCATACAACACAGTGTCATCTGCACACAGATAAACCAATACTGTTCATGAAAATAGCGAAACAAACCAGACCAAGAATCAATCCCTGTGGGACACCTTCTGTTATGTCCAGTAAACCTGACTTAACACCATCAGTAAATACACACTGTTCTGCCTGATCCAGGCCAATTGATGAATAAGTAATGATTGGTCCACAGTTGTCGAAGGCTTTGGACAAGTCAGTAAAAAGGACCGCACAGTGTTCCTTCTTATCCAAACAATTAAGAACATGGTTTAAAACTAACGAAATAGCAGAAATGGTGCTATGACCTGGTCTGGACTGGTGTACATTTAGTATAAAAAAAATATTATACTTAAAAAGTTTAGTAATTACTAAGGATTCTAGAGTTTAGAAATAGTGTGATAGTTATGTAGGTCAAAAGGATCACCACCTTTGTGAAGGGGGAGTACGTGGCCTTCCAGACCCCGGGGATGGTACCAGAAAGAATTGTAAGGTTAAGAATATGTGTTAGAGATTCTGAAATCAGAGGAGCAAAAAGCTGCAGCAAGTAAGGTTCAAGCAAAACAGCCCCAATGGATTTTATTTTTTACATCAATCTTCATCAATCTATTAAATCACAAGTAGAAAGCTGTTGAAATAAAATAAAATATTCACTAGAAGTTGATAGAACCTCTAGAGGCTGGGAGGGTCTGGCTGACCGGGGTCAATTAAACCACCATTTATTTAAATTCTTGAAGGTAGTTGATACCAGCAACCCTCCGGTTGCCAGCTCTCAACCTGCCATCCAGATTTTTCCTCAGACCCAATGGTCTCCAACCATCTAGGTTATCTTCCACCTTTTTCCTCTTTTTGCAATATGACAGAACCCAAATCAACAGCAGCAGACAGAAAGGTGAAACTCCCCTCAAGAATGTATTGAACATTAAATTTACTTAACCTTTTCCTGTTCAAGTTCCCCACCTTAGGAACACACACACACACACACACACACACACACACACACACACACACACACACAAAACAAACAAGTGTTACCTTTATTTCTCATAGGCCAGCATAGGCCTCTGCCGGAGGGCCGAAGAGCACATCAGGGAGCTGAATACATTCACATTTGGCTTTTTTCAAGTCAACATTTTCTGAAAGGTCACCAAATGCCTAGTGACAACATGCATTTGTGCGTTTCTCTCCTTTTTCTGGTGACCGCACCCCATGCTCAACGTAACCTTATCCACATCATTCAGATAAAGATGTTCAGATATACAGTTGAAGTCGGAAGTTTACATACACCTTAGCCAAATACATTTAAACTCAGTTTTTCACAATTCCTGACATTTAATCCTAGTAAAAATTCCCTGTTTTTAAGGAAATGTCAGAATAATAGTAGAAAATTATTTATTCCAGCTTTTATTTCTTTCATCACATTCCCAGTGGGTCAGAAGTTTACATGCACTCAATTAGTATTTGGTAGCATTGCCTTTAAATTGTTTAACTTGGGTCAAACGTTTCGGGTAGCCTTCCACAAGCTTCCCACAAGCTGGGTGAATTTTAGCCCATTTCTCCTGACAGAGTGTAACGATCGTCTGTGGTGGAAGAAGAGGAGGACCAATGCGCAGCGTGGTAAGTGTCCATCTTTTTAATAAAGTAAATGAACACTGAACAAAAACAACAAAGTGAACGAACGAAACCGAAACAGTTTTGTCTGGTGCAGAATACAAACACTCAACAGAAAACAATCACCCACGAAACACAAGTGGGAAAAGGCTACCAACTAACGACACCTGCCTCTGATTGAGAACCATACCAGGCCAAATGCAAAACACATAGAAACATAGAAAAAGGAACACACACAGCCCACCCCAACTCACGCCCTGACCAACCTAAAACAGAGACATAACAAAAGAACTAAGGTCAGAATGTGACACAGAGCTGGTGTAACTGAGTCAGGTTTGTAGGCCTCCTTGCTCGTTTTTTTAATGACTCCAACCTAAGTGGATGTAAACTTCCGACTTCAACTGTAGATGTGTCCAGATGTATTCAGATATAGATGTATTCAGATGTACATGTATTCAGATAGAGATGTATTCAGATGTATTCAGATATAGATGTATTCAGATAAAGATGTATTCAGATATAGATGTATTCAGATAGAGATGTATTCAGATGTAGTCAGATATAGATGTATTCAGATAAAGATGTATTCAGATATAGATGTATTCAGATAGAGATGTATTCAGATATAGATGTATTCAGATATATTCAGATATAGATGTATTCAGATGTATTCAGATGTATTCAGATATATTCAGATATAGATGTATTCAGATGTATTCAGATGTATATGTATTCAGATAGAGATGTATTCAGATATAGATGTATTCAGATGTATTCAGATAAAGATGTATTCAGATATAAACTCAACAAAAAAATAAACGTCCTCTGCGTTTATTTTCAGCAAACTTAACATGTGTAAATATTTGAATGAACATAACAAGATTCAACAACTGAGACATAAACTGAACACGTTCCACAGACATGTGACTAACATAAATTTAATAATGTGTCCCTGAACAAAGGGGGGGGGGGGGGGTCAAAATCAAAAGTAACAGTCAGTATCTGGTGTGGCCACCAGCTGCATTAAGAACTGCAGTGCATCTCCTCCTCATGAACTGCACCAGATTTGCCAGTTCTTGCTGTGAGATGTTACCCCACTCTTCCACCAAGGCACCTGCAAGTTCCCAGACATTTCTGAGAGGAATGGTCCTAGCCCTCACCCTCCCATCCAACAGGTCCCAGACATGCTCAATGGGATTGAAATCCGGGCTCTTCGCTGGCCATAGCAGAACACTGACATTCCTGTCTTGCAGGAAATCAACCACAGAATGAGCAGTATGGCTGGTGGCATTGTCATGCCGGAGGGTCATGTCAGGATGAGCCTGCAGGAAGATTACCACATGAGGGAGAAGGATGTCTTCCCTGTAGCGCAAATCGTTGAGATTGCCTGCAAAGACAACAAGCTCAGTCCGATGCTGCTGTGACACACCGCCCCAGACCGTGACGGACCCTCCACCTCCAAATCGATCTCGCTCCAGAGTACCGTCCTCAGTGTAACGCTCATTCCTTTGACAATAAACACGAATCCGACCATCACCCCTGGTGAGACAGTGAAGTGCACTTTTTGGCAGTCCTGTCTGGTCCAGTGACGGTGGGTTTGTGCCCTTAGGCGACGTTGTTGTAGGTGATGTCTGGTGAGGACCTGCCTTACAGCAGGCCTACAAGTCCTCAGTCCAGCCTCTCTCAGCCTATTGCGGACAGTCTGAGCACTGATGGAGGGATTGTGCCTTCCTGGTGTAACTCGAGCAGTTGTTGTTGCCGTCCTGTACCTGTCCCGCAGGTGTGATGTTTGGATGTACCGATCCTGTGCAGGTGTTGTTACGCGTGGTCTGCCACTGCGAGGACAATCAGCTGTCCGTCCTGTCTCCCTGTAGCGCTTTCTTAGGCATCTCACAGTACGGACATTGCAATTTATTGCCCTGGCCACATCTGCAGTCCTCATACCTCCTTGCAACATGCCTTAGGCACGTGCAAGCAGATGAGCAGGGACCCTGGGCATCTTTCTTTTGGTGTTTTTCAGAGTCAGTAGAAAGGCCTCTTTAGTGTCCTTAGTTTTCATAACTGTGACCTTAATTGCCTACCATCTGTAAGCTGTTAGTGTCTTAACGACCGTTCCACAGATGCATGTTCATTAATTGTTTACGGTTCATTGAACAAGCATGGGAAACAGTGTTTAAACCCTTTACAATGAAGATCCGTGAAGTTATTTGGATTTTTACAAATTATCTTTGAAAGACAGGGTCCTGAAAAAGGGACGTTTCTTTTTTTGCTGAGTTTAGATGAGTTCAGATATAGATGTATTCAGATATAGATGTATTCAGATAGAGATGTATTCAGATAGAGATGCATTCAGATAGAGATGTATTCAGATAAATTCAGATATAGATGTGTTCAGATGTATTCAGATATAGATGTGTTCAGATATAGATGTGTTCAGATGTATTCAGATATAGATGTATTCAGATAGAGATGCATTCAGATAGAGATGTATTCAGATATATTCAGATATAGATGTGTTCAGATGTATTCAGATATAGATGTATTCAGATATAGATGTGTTCAGATGTATTCAGATATAGATGTATTCAGATTTGTTCAGATAAAGATGTATTCAGATATATTCAGATATAGATGTATTCAGATGTATTCAGATATAGATGTATTCAGATATAGATGTATTCAGATAGAGATGTATTCAGATAGAGACGTATTCAGATGTATTCAGATAGAGACGTATTCAGATGTATTCAGATATAGAAGTGTTCAGATATAGATGTGTTCTGATGTATTCAGATATAGATGTATTCAGATGTGTTCAGATAAAGATGTATTCAGATATATTCAGATATAGATGTATTCAGATGTATTCAGATATAGATGTATTCAGATGTATTGAGATATAGATGTATTCAGATGTATTCAGATATAGATGTATTCAGATGTATGTTCAGATATAGATGTATTCAGATGTATTCAGATATAGATGTGTTCAGATGTATTCAGATATAGATGTATTCAGATTTGTTCAGATAAAGATGTATTCAGACATATTCAGATATAGATGTATTCAGATGTATTCAGATATAGATGTATTCAGATATATACGTATTCAGATATAGATGTATTCAGATAGAGATGTATTCAGATAGAGATGTATTCAGATATAGATGTATTCAGAAGTATTCAGATATAGATGTATTCAGATGTGTTCAGATATAAATGTGTTCAGATATAGATGTTTTCAGATATAGATGTATTCAGAAGTATTCAGATATAGATGTATTCAGATGTGTTCAGATATAAATGTGTTCAGATATAGATGTTTTCAGATATAGATGTATTCAGATGTATTCAGATATAGATGTATTCAGATATATACGTATTCAGATATAGATGTATTCAGATAGAGATGTATTCAGATAGAGATGTATTCAGATATAGATGTATTCAGATGTGTTCAGATATAAATGTGTTCAGATATAGATGTGTTCTGATGTATTCAGATATAGATGTGTTCCGATGTATTCAGATGTAGTCAGTTATATAGATGTATTCAGCTGTATTCAGATATAGATGTATTCAGATGTATTCAGATATAGATGTATTCAGATGTATGTTCAGATGTATTCAGATATAGATGTATTCAGATGTATTCAGATATAGATGTATTCAGATGTATTCAGATATAGATGTATTCAGATGTATGTTCAGATGTATTCAGATATAGATGAATTCAGATATATTCAGATATAGATGTATTTAGATGTATTCAGATATAGATGTATTCAGATGTAGTCAGATATATATGTATTCAGATATAGATGTATTCAGATATATTCAGATATAGATGTATTCAGATGTATTCAGATATAGATGTATTCAGGTGTATTCAGATATAGATGTATTCAGATGTATGTTCAGATGTATTGAGATAGAGATGAATTCAGATGTATTCCGATATAGATGTATTCAGATGTATTCAGATATAGATGTATTCAGATGTATTCAGATATAGATGTATTCAGATTTATGTTCAGATATAGATGTATTCAGATGTATTCAGATATAGATGTGTTCAGATGTATTCAGATATAGATGTGTTCAGATTTGTTCAGATAAACATGTATTCAGATATATTCAGATATAGATGTATTCAGATGTATTCAGATATAGATGTATTCAGATATATATGTATTCAGATATAGATGTATTCAGATGTATGTTCAGATGTATTGAGATATAGATGAATTCAGATGTATTCAGATATTGATGTATTCAGATATATTCAGATATAGATGTATTCAGATATAGATGTATTCAGATGTATTCAGATATAGATGTATTCAGGTGTATTCAGATATAGATGTATTCAGGTGTATTCAGATATAGATGTATTCAGATGTATTGAGATATAGATGAATTCAGATGTATTCCGATATAGATGTATTCAGATGTATTCAGATATAGATGTATTCAGATGTATTCAGATGTAGATGTATTCAGATGTATGTTCAGATATAGACGTATTCAGATGTATTCAGATATAGATGTATTCAGATGTATTCAGATATAGATGTATTCAGATGTATTCAGATATAGATGTATTCAAATGTGTTCAGATATAGATGTATTCAGATGTAGATGTATTCAGATGTATTCAGATATTGATGTTTTCAGATATAGATGTGTTCTGATGTATTCAGATATAGATGTGTTCCGATGTATTCAGATGTAGTCAGATATAGATGTATTCAGATGTATTCAGATATAGATGTATTCAGATGTATGTTCAGATGTATTCAGATATAGATGAATTCAGATATATTCAGATATAGATGTATTCAGATGTATTCAGATATAGATGTATTGAGATGTATTCAGATATAGATGTATTCAGATGTATGTTCAGATGTATTCAGATATAGATGAATTCAGATGTATTCAGATATAGATGTATTCAGATGTATTCAGATATAGATGTATTCAGATGTATGTTCAGATGTATTCAGATATAGGTGAATTCAGATGTGTTCAGATATAGATGTATTCAGATGTATTCAGATATAGATGTCTTCAGATGTATGTTCAGATGTATTCAGATATAGATGTATTCAGATATAGATGTATTCAGATGTATTCACATATAGATGTGTTCCGATGTATTCAGATGTAGTCAGATATAGATGTATTCAGATGTATTCAGTCTTCAGATGTATGTTCAGATGTATTCAGATATAGATTAATTCAGATGTATTCAGATATAGATGTATTCAGATGTGTTCAGATATAGATGTATTCAGATGTAGTCAGATATAGATGTATTCAGATATAGATGTATTCAGATATATTCAGATATAGATGTATTCAGATATAGATGTATTCAGATGTATTCAGATAAATATGTATTCAGGTGTATTCAGATATAGATGAATTCAGATGTATGTTCAGATGTATTGAGATATAGATGAATTCAGATGTATTCAGATATAGATGTATTCAGATGTATTCAGATATAGATGTATTCAGATGTATGTTCAGATGTATTCAGATATAGATGAATTCGGATGTATTCAGATATAGATGTATTCAAATATATTCAGATATAGATGAATTCAGATGTATTCAGATATAGATGAATTCAGATATATTCAGATACAGATGTATTCAGATGTATTCAGATATTGATGTATTCAGATGTGTTCAGATATAGATGTATTCAGATATAGATGTATTCAGATATATATGTGTTCAGATATAGATGTATTCAGATGTATTCAGATATAGATGAATTCAGATGTATTCAGATATAGATGTGTTCAGATATAGATGTATTCAGATATAGATGTATTCAGTTGTATTCAGATATAGATGTATTCAGTTGTATTCAGATACAGATGTATTCAGTTGTATTCAGATATAGATGTATTCAGATGTGTTCAGATATAGATGAATTCAGATGTATTCAGATATCTGAAAACATCTGAATTCATCTATATCTGATTACATCTGAATACATCTATATAGATGAATTCAGATGTATTCAGATATAGATGTATTCAGATGTATTCAGATATGGATGTATTCAGATATAGTAGAAAGTGAGTGAGAGTGTGTAGCCTCTATGCTTCTGTACCTCTAGCCTCTATGCCTTTAGCCTCTATTCCTCTAGCCTCTAGCCTCTAGTCTCTATGATTATATGTCTCTATGCCTCTAGCCTCTAGGCTCTTTGACTCTATGTCTCTGTGCCGCTATGCCTCTAGCCTCCATGCCTCTAGCCTCCATGCCTCTAGCCTCCATGCCTCTATACCTCAAGACTCCATTTGTATTTCTACATTCTGCATGCATAAACTTTAACTTCCATGACACAAGAGATCCCACAATGTGAGGACCTCACAACTAAACAACCACACTCACAATGTGAGGACCTCACAACTAAACAACCACACCCACAATGTGAGGACCCCACAACCAGACAACCACACCCACAATGTGAGGGCCCCACAACCAAACAACCACACTCACAATGTGAGGACCCCACAACCAAACAACCACACTCACAATGTGAGGACCTCACAACTAAACAACCACACCCACAATGTGAGGACCCCACAACCAGACAACCACACCCACAATGTGAGGACCCCACAACCAAACAACCACACTCACAATGTGAGGACCTCACAACTAAACAACCACACCCACAATGTGAGGACCCCACAACCAGACAACCACACTCACAATGTGAGGGCCCCACAACCAAACAACCACACTCACAATGTGAGGACCTCACAACTAAACAACCACACCCACAATGTGAGGACCCCACAACCAAACAACCACACTCACAATGTGAGGACCTCACAACTAAACAACCACACCCACAATGTGAGGACCCCACAACCAAACAACCACACTCACAATGTGAGGACCCCACAACCAAACAACCACACTCACAATGTGAGGACCCCACAACCGTAACGGATCGCACTGGAGGCAGTTCCAATAGTCATTCACACTCTCTACCATCCCACACACGGACGGGCACACACACACACACACACACACACACACACACACACACACACACACACACACACACACACACACACACACACACACACACACACACACACACACACACACACACGTGTGATGGTGAGTGATATTATAACATCCCGGGTCTGAAATAGAACAGGAGAAGAGGCAGACACAGGACAGGCCTCCAGAGCGAACGTGACAGCAGAAATTGAAACGGCATGATGGAGTCTTTTGCGGGAGGCTAGCAAATACGAGCATCCAATACCCCTACCCTCTTTCCACCTCTTCTATTCCCCCTGTACCTCCTCCACCTTGTTCAGAATCCATCTGTGGCCTGTCATGATGGAAGGAAAGGTGGGGGGAGTGGTTGGGAAGAGGGTGATGGTACTTGGGGATGGGTAAGGGAGTAAGGGAGGGTGGTTTCACTCATAGACAGATATTGGTTCGTCTTTCAGCTTTGGAGGTCCCCTCTCCTAGCTCCCCCACACCCTCTCCTTGTCCCTCCCTCCCTCTCACTCTGCCTCCCTCTCTCTCTCCCCCTGCTCCTAATGTGAGCCGACACATAGTAATAACAGTTAGAAGCCTTTCCTGTCCTGTGTCATGCACCGAGAGATTGGATCTCCCTTTGCGAAGCCAAGGTAATTTTCTTTTGCTGGAATACATTTGCGAGCGGCAGAGTATCAGGTTCAACCAGGTTTCGGTTTCTCAGGGAGAGAATCTGTATCCGTATCTGTGTCCCTCCCCCTCCAGGAAAATCTTGTTTTAAATAATATATTATGTTTATTCAAAGTCAGATCTATAGGATTCTGTAGAGGTACATTTCTTTGTTGTTTTTTCTACTTTACTGTGGAATGATATAGGGAGATCTGGATGAACATAACTAGGGACTAGTAACAATTTATTTTGTATTATTTTTTTCTTTTATTTAGCTAGGCAAGTCAGTTAAGAACAAATTCTTATTTACAATGACGGCCTACCGGGGAACAGTGGGTTAACTGCCTGTTCAGGGGCAGAATGACAGATTTGTACCTTGTCAGCTCAGGGGTTTGAACTTGCAACCTTCCAGTTACTAGTCCAATGCTCTAACCACTAGGCTACCCTGCCACCCCAAATACAAAATACACTCACTCCTATGGCGTATGTATATATTGCAGGTCTCTGAAACGCTCAACAACACATCATAACAACACAGCCTTAGTAGCCACCATCGGGCATGTTTTGATAGGAAGCAGGGGTTTGGCTTGTCCTGATGAGAAAGTCTGAGGAGGGGCTGACCTTTCCCCCACATCAAATTTGTCTCCAGTCAAATGCATGCTTACCCAGAGCTGGGATTCGTATGCATTAATGGGCCAATCAAATTTCAAATGTCTTGACCCCAGTATTGTCTGAGAGTAAAATATGGCAGTGCGGCGTTTTCACGCACCGCGCCAATGATGTTGAATAGGGACATCAGGGAACCCTTTGTGTGTGTGTGTGTGTGTGTGTGTGTGTGTGTGTATGATCTTGTGTGTGTTTGTTTCTAACAATACTATTATAATGCTTAGCGGTAAAAAACAATGTTTTAATGATTTTGTTGGATTCTGCTAAATAATGGGATTGATTGAATCCACTAGATTACTAAACAAATATTATTGTCAAAATATGGCAAGAATGAAGACGTTAACCATGCATGTACTGATTAAATAGATGCCTTATACACATAGAAATTAGACAAAGCAGATGATCCATGGATGCAATGGGGAATGGATTGGGTCAATCTATTGACTCACGGATATAGCCTGGCTTCCTAAGATTGGGTCAATGTATTGACTCACAGATATAGCCTGGCTTCCTAAGATTGGGTCAATGCTACCCCCTTGTGACCAGACAGCAGAACAAGAAGCTGTGAGTAGAGGAAAGGGAGGAGAGAGAGAGAGAGGCAGAGAGAGAGGACGGGGGGGAGAGAGAGAGAGAGAGAGAGAGAGAGGGAGTGGCAGAGAGAGAGAGAGAGAGAGAGAGAGAGAGAGAGAGAGAGGGAGGGGTAGAGAGAGAGAGAGAAGGAGGGGTAGAGAGAGAGAGAGAGGGAGGGGTAGAGAGAGAGAGAGAGAGAGAGGGAGGGGCAGAGAGAGAGAGAGAGAGAGGAAGGCAGAGAGAGAGAGAGAGAGCGAGCATGAAAATATGTTTATTAGGTATAGTTATTTTCTGATAGGGGATACTGATCACACAATGAAAGGATCCCAAACATTGTATCCAAACCAACAGTCAATGAAGGAATCCAAGCAATAGCCCAGGGTAGTTGATACTGTGGCTTGAAGATGTGTACATTGGCGCCTACCAAAAATCTCTTCAGGAGTGTACAGTTTTTTTTATTTATAGAAGAAGTAACCAAAAGGTGGTCATTTGTGATGTATAACTCCACTATGAATGGTTTTCCTGTACTTTTAGAAAGTGTGAAGTGCAGGGAGTTTCTAAAATGTATTTGCAGGAGTGATATCTGTTTTTGACTGCAAACCATGTGTTATATTTAACACTTAGAATACCACTGAATGTTGTGAAATAGAGGGCAATGTTCATACACTTCCCTGGCAAAATCTCCATATTTATATTTAGATGTTATTGACATGGCAATATTGCAGCTGTGAATTAAATACGGGCCACAACATTTAATCATGTTTTGTCCAAGTATACGTTATGATCTCTAATCACTTGCTTGGACTTCACGGCTTGACTCTTGGATGAAAAAACGATATTTTGCTGGATGTCGCACTCCTCTCTGGGTTATAAATTTAAAATAAAACAAAAAGTAATGAAACAACTCAACAAGACACGTGATGTCGGCTTTTACGATGTGATTTACCAACCAACCCAAGAAGGCCTAAGCCGGATTTATGATGCCTCGTGAAACAGTACCAAGCATCCATTGGCCCAGGGACACGTCCTCAGCGGTGCTACACTTTGAGAGTTGCCACAGTCTCCCAGCATGCATAGGGGCATTTCGTTCCGCCACATGTGTCCGATACCCGTTTGGGCAGGAGCAGGAGGTGTTGGTGGCCCGGCTTGAGGCTCTTTGATTTCTGACCCAAACATAGTTGGTGTCCTTCTTCTTCTCAGGATTAATACGTAAAGGAGTGCAGGGAGAGAAGTGCGTGAGGGGAGAGGTCTGGATCAGGTCTGGATCAGGTCTGGATCAGGTTTGGATCAGGTTTGGTTCAGGTCTGGATCAGGTTTGGATCAGATCTGGATCAGGTCTGGATCAGGTCTGGATCAGGTTTGGATCAGGTTTGGATCAGGTCTGGATCAGGTCTGGATCAGGTCTGGATCAGGTTTGGATCAGGTTTGGTTCAGGTCTGGATCAGGTTTGGATCAGATCTGGATCAGGTCTGGATCAGGTCTGGATCAGGTTTGGATCAGGTTTGGATCAGGTTTGGATCAGGTCTGGATCAGGTCTGGATCAGGTTTGGATCAGGTTTGGATCAGGTCTGGATCAGGTCTGGATCAGGTCTGAATCAGATCTTGATCAGTTTTGGATCAGGTCTGGATCAGGTCTGGATCAGGTCTGGATCAGGTCTGGATCAGTTCTGGATCAAGTCTGGATCAGGTCTGGATCAGGTCTGGATCAGTTCTGGATCAAGTCTGGATCGGGTCTGGATCGGGTCTGGATCAGATCTGGATCAGGAATGGATCAGGTTTGGATCAAGTCTGGATCAGGTTTGGATCAGGTCTGGATCAGGGTCTGGATCAGGTCTGGATCAGGTCTGGATCAGGTCTGGATCAGGTTTCAGTCGGCGTACAATAAGAGAACTGGGCGATGTGACTTGTGGACCCTCCCCCCCTAAAATAAAATGCTTTTTGGAAAACAAATAAAAATGGCCCACACATGAATTATCACCAATATTATGTTTAAAGGTCTGTGGAATGGCATATACATTGCCAACCTCTACTCAACCTCATCATAAATTGACTCATTAACTTGTGAAATGTGCTTAGAGCACACAGTGCAACATGAAATACACTGAGTGTACGAAACATCTTTGCTCTTTCCATGACATAGAGTGACCAGGTGAATCCAGGTGGAAGCTATGATACCTTACTGATGTCACCTGTTAAATCCACTTCAGTCAGTGTCGATCAGTGGTCGCCAACCGGTCGATATTCCTAGTCGATCACCAAATAATTCTGTATAAAAGCCAACGATAAAGGCTTGCACTCCTTTTTTGAAATTGTGTTGAGGTGTTGCTGGTAGGTGCACATGATTCACAAGTCCTGCGCCACAGGTGGCAGTCCTGCGCCACAGGCCATGAGACAAACTCCACGTACCCCGGCGGACCGGCAACCCTGTGACTAAATCGAGTGCACCTACTGCTCTGCCCAATCGGATAGCTCAAATCACCGTGGCTACAGAGCTTCTTTGACCCTGGCCACAGCCAAGTTTATGAACGGTTATTCCAACTCGGAATTCCAAGTCGGAAACTCGGGCATCTTTCTAGAGCTCCGACTTTTCGAACTTGAAGATCACTGACATCGTGATTTTACCTCATTGACCATCAGATGCAGGTACCATCAGTCCAGTAAAATAAAAAAAAGCAAATTATTTTAATTCATGCTCCACAGTGGTCAACAAATTGTAGTCCATGCCAGACAAGTGCTAAACCAACTGATCTATTTTGTTATCAAAGCTTGAGTTTTGAAATATAATATGGTCCGATTAACAATATTGGCAGGCCAATCATATAGCCAATATGCTGTGATAATGTATTAGTCCAACTGCCCAAACCTCATTCCTACAAAACTGTTTGTGTGAGATTAATGTAAAATATATATATATATATATATCTGAGCAGTAGATCTCAGCTTGCTTTTTGACAGTGAAAGTGATCTTGACTCAGAAAAGGTTGGTGACCACTGGTGTAGATGAAGGGGAGGAGACCGGTTAAAGAAGAATTGTTAAGCCTTGAGACAATAGAGACATGGATTGTGTATGTGTGCCATTTAGAGGGTGAATGGTCAATACAAAATATTTAAGTGTCTTTGAACGGGTGTATGGTAGTAGGTGCCAGGCGCACCGGTTTGTGTTAGGAACTGCAACGCTGCTGGATTTCTAACACTCAACAGTTTCCTGTGTGTATCAAGAATGGTCCACCACCCAAAGGACATCCAGCCAACTTGACATAACTGTGGGAAGCATTGGAGTCAACATGAGCCAGCATCCCTGTGGAACCCTTTCAACACCTTGCCTAACAAATTGAGGCTGTTCTGAGGGCAAACGAGGGGTGCAACTTAATATTAGGAAGGTGTTCCTAATGTTTTGTCCACTCAGTATAGATGCATAATACATGCGATAAGGTCATAACAAGGTCGACAGAGCAGGCCTTTAATCAGAAACGTTTCTTCTACTTATTTTGCACCGGAAAAATATAATAATTTCACGCAATTGTACTACACTTTAAAAACTGGAGATATGAGCAACATTTTTTTTTAATACAACACAAATTAGAAGCCTACTCTGCTGACAAACAATCCCCCAGAATGACCCTGCTGTCCCGGAGCTGGAGATGTAAAAGTTACTAACATTACAGCCGCCAGAAACAAATACAGAACATACGAAGCCAACAAGCTAACTAACTTTTTTTCAGATAAATTGTCCTTGTAGTAAATTGTCCTTGTAGTAAATTGTCCTTGTAGTAGGGAACAAGCATCATTCTCGGTTCTTGGATCTGAATCAACTCAAAAAGAGAAATTCAGAAACTAAAATATGAACCACTATCTCTCTCTCTCTCTCTCTCTGTCTCTCTCTCTCTCTGTCTCTCTCTCTCTGTCTCTCTCTGTCTCTGTCTCTCTCTCTCTCTCTGTCTCTCTCTGTCTCTGTCTCTCTCTCTCTCTCTCTCTCTCTCTCTGTCTCTCTCTCTCTCTGTCTCTCTCTCTCTCTCTCTCTCTCTCTGTCTCTCTGTCTCTCTCTCTCTCTCTCTCTCTCTGTCTCTGTCTCTCTCTCTCTCTCTGTCTCTGTCTCTGTCTCTGTCTCTGTCTCTGTCTCTCTCTCTCTCTCTCTCTCTGTCTCTCTCTGTCTCTCTCTGTCTCTCTCTGTCTCTCTCTCTCTCTCTCTCTCTCTCTCTCTGTCTCTCTCTGTCTCTCTCTGTCTCTCTCTCTCTCTCTCTCTCTCTCTCTCTCTCCCCTCTCTCTCTCGGATCACAGAATGAGGCTAGTGCTCACCACACAGTAGCCTGGATTGACGACCCTATTTGTATATGTATTTATTATGGATCCCCATTAGCTGTTGCCAAGGCAGCATCTACTCTTCTTGAGGTCCAGCAAAATGAATGCAGTTATATAACTTCATATCACGACTTCCGCCTGAAGTCGGTCCGTCTCCATGTTCGGGCGGCGTTCGACGGTCGACGTCACCGGCCTTCTAGCCATCGACGATCCAACTTTTCATTTTCCATTTGTTTTGTCTTTGTCTTACACACATGGTTTCAATTCCCCAATCACTTGTGCACTATTTAACCCTCTGTTCCCCCATGTCTGTTTGCGAGTAATTGTTTGTATGTAGTACGGTCCGTTAATGTGGGCTCTCTTTTTTGTATATGTTGCTTAAAGTACGCCTATTTACTCATATCTGCGCCTGACTCCTCTACACCAGCTACACACACAGACTGCATTACACTTAAAGAACATTCCAAAACATTCACAACACACTAAGTGTGTGCCCTCAGGCCGCTACTCTACTACCACAGATCTACAACACAAAATCTATGTGTACGTGTGCGTATGTCATCGTGTGTGTGTGTGTATGGACCTGTTGTCAGGTAAACAAAACTGTTATGTGCCGCTCCTGGTTCCCACCTTCACCCCGTTTCTAGGAGGCAATCAGAGCAGGTAGAGTTACCTGCTATAGAGTTTTAATTCTATCTCGTGAATTTAAATAAAGTTGATTTGGTTTGGTTTCGGGTGTAGCAGGTTGAACGTCACATTGATGCTGATGACAACGTATGTAGCCGAAGGGTTAGGATGTTGGTCATCTATAGCTGACACGACAGCTCCATGTTATAGTGTGTATTATACAGTGCATATGGAAAGTATTCAGACCCCTGCATTTTTTCTCTCCACATTTTGTTACGTTCTAAAATTGATTAAAAACACCATAACACCATACACCATAATGACAACGCAAAAAAAGGTATCTTATTTACGAAATACCTTATTTACATAAGTATTCAGACCCTTTTGCTCTGAGACTCTAAATGGAGCTCAGATGCATCCTGTTTCCATTGATCACCCTTGAGATTTTTCTACAACTTGATTGGAGTCCACCTGTGGTAAATTCAATTGATTGGACACGATTTGGAAAGGCACACACCTGTCTATATAAAGGTCCCACAGTTGACAGTGCATGTCAGAGCAAAAAACCAAGCCATGAGGTCAAAGGAATTGTCCGTAGAGCTCAGAGACAGGATTGTGTCGAGGCACAGATCTGGAGAACGGTACCGTAAAATATCTGCAGCATTGACGGTCCCCAAGAACACAATGGCCTCCATCATTCTTAAATGGAAGAAGATTGGAACCACCAAGACTCTTCCTAGAGCTGGCCGCCTGGCCAAACTGAGCAATCGGGGGAGAAGGACCTTGGTCAGGGAGGTGACCAAGAACCCGATGGTCACTCGAATTCTGGAGCTCTGTCACTCTGTGGAGATAGGAGAAACTTCCAGAAGGACAACCATCTCTGCAGCCCTCCACCAATAAGGCCTTTATGGTAGAATGGCCAGACGGAAGCCACTCCTCAGTAAATGGCACATGACAGCCTGCTTGGTGTTTTCCAAAAGGCACGTAAAGGACTCTCAGACTATGAGAAACAAGATTATCTGTTCTGATGAATCCAAGACTGAACTCAAGATTGAAAGCCATGCGTCACGTCTGGAGGAAACCTGGCACCATCACTTCCGTGGAGCATGGTGGTGGCAGAAGCATTTTTTAGGGATGTTTTTCAGCGGCAGGGGCTGGGAGACTAGTCAGGATTGATGAAAGATGAACAGAGCAAAGTACAGAGAGATCCTTGATGAAAACCTGCTCCAGACCACTCACAACTTCAGACTGGGGTGAAGGTTCACCTTCTAACAGGACAACAACCCTAAGCACACAGCCAAGACAACGCAGGACAAGTCTCTGAATGTCCTCTGAATGACCTGACAGAGCTTGAGAGGATTTGCAGAGAAGAATGGGAGAAACTACCCAAATACAGGTGTGCCAAGCTTGTAGCATCATACCCAAGAAGAATCTAGGCTGTAATCGCTGCCAAAGATGCTTCAACAAAGTACTGAGTACTTTGCAAATGCAAACATTTCTAAATACCTATTTTGCATTGTCATTATGGGGTATTGTGTGTAGATTGATGGGGGGAAAAAAACAATTTAATCAATTTTAGAATAAGGCTGTAGCGTAACAAAATGTGGAAAAGGTCACAGGGTCTGAATACTTTCCGAATACACTGTAGGGTGACATTGGGAAAACATTAAACAAATTGTTACTTCAGAAGTACATGGTACAATGCTAAACTGTTACCGATTAGTGGAGGCTCCTCAGAGGAGGAAGGGGAGGACTATCTTCCTCAGTAAATTTCATAGAACATTTTTTTTAAATTGTAACATTTTAAAAAGTAATCCTTTTTTAAATGGGACTATAGTAAATATATTCACATCACCAAATAATTTATTAAAACACACTGTTTTGCAATGAAGGGCTACAGTAGCCTCAGCAGCACTCTGAAGGGGTAGCACCATGGTGTAGCTGGAGGACAGCTAGCTTCCGTCCTCCTCTGGGTACATTGACTTCAATACAAAACCTAGGAGGCTCATGTTTCTCTCCCACTTCCATAGACTTACACAGTAATTATGACAACTTTCAGAGGATGTCCTCTAACCTATCAGAGGTCTTGCAGCATGAACTGACATGTCCACCCAATCAAAGGATCACATAAATAATCTTGTACTGAAAGCATAAGCTACAGCTAGCTAGCACTGCATAATATGTGGTTAGTATTTGACTTAAAGAGAGAGAGAAAGACAATAGTTGAACAGTTTTGAACAAATTAATTTATTAAATGAAGGAGAAGCAAGAGAGAGGGAAAGCTATATATTTTTTTCACTTCCACTTTCACTTACTTAGCTAGCAAATGCAGCTAGCTAGTTTAGCCTACTCAAACACCTGGCTCAAACTTAGAGGGATGCTATGTTAGCTAGCTGGCTATGGCTATCCAACACTGGAACTCTTCCAAGTCAAGGTAAGCTTTTGGTTGTATTAATTTATTGCCACCAGGGCCCAGGTGTAACTGCTAAACTGCTTGCTGACTATACACTGTAATGGATGATTGTAGCGGGTTTACTAACACGTTACTTCTATCAGCTACGTTGACTATGGTGTTTGCTAATATGGTGACAACAATGTAGGCTGTGTGTTGAGGATAAGCAGTTATGACATGAATGTTTGGCTTGGAACGGTTTTTTCGCCAGCTCACAGACAGCTAATGTGTTGTGCACTGAAGTCCACAAGCAACGGGAAAAGGTGAGAGGAGGAGAGCATGTAGAGAGAGGCAAGTAGGAATTATACAAAGAGCAGTGGCTGCTATGAAAGTGAACTGTGTTTACGTGTGATCAGGGGTGTATTCATTCATTCCTCCGTTTCTAAAATGGAAGCAAACGGAACAGGGATAAACATACCTGACGTTGTCCAATAGAAACTCTTGTTGGCAACTTTTGGACGAATGATTACACCTAGATAAAGGCAAGGTTGTGCAAGGCGATCACGGTCTGTCACCTTGATTACTAAAATGTTTCTCTCAACTTGTTCACCTACTTTGTAAACTTGTATTCATAGGATAGGTTGTAGCAACCTCATGATGGGTATTGGGAAAATTAGAGTATCATGTAGCAGCCTAAACCTATCGATGTTACAATGAACTGGGTGAATGGAATATGAATGACAGTCATCCAATATGCTGTAAAATAAATAAGGCCATGCTCATGAAAAAAAAACATTGTCCTCCCTCATCTTAAACGACACCGACCTCCACTATTATCAACGTAATTGAAACAGTACAAATTATTTTTTCTATCATACCCATGGTATACGTTCTGATATACCACAGCTTCCAGCCAATCAGCATTCAGAGCTCATACCACCCAGTTTATAATTCCGTATACCACGGGTATGACAAAACATTTATTTTTACTGTTCTAATTAAGTTGGTAATCAGTTTTATGAAAGCAATAAGGCACCTCAAGGGTTTAAGCAAATAAATTCATTAAAAATCCTACAATGTGATTTTCTGGATTTTTTTCCCCTCATTTTGTCTGTCATAGTTGAAGTGTACCTATGATGAAAATTACAGGCCTCTCTCATCTTTTTAAGTGGGAGAACTTGCACACTGTATATGCTTGTTCAGTGTACTACGGCTAAGGGCTGTATCCAGGCACTCCGCATTGCATGCCTAAGAACAGCCCTTAGCCGTGGTATATTGGCCCTAAACCACACCCCCTCGTGCCTTATTGCTTAAATACACCCCACTGTATCTTGTGCACATGCCAAATAAACATTATAGTGAGAACGCACGCACCATTAATTAATTCCAACACATCTTCTTCAATGCTCTCCAGGGTTGTGAATCACCATCAATGTTCTGTTGACTACAGCTAAATGTGAGGTGGAAAGATATGTTACAACCAAACACAGTAAGTCAGTGTCCCAACAGTTTCCTTTACATACACAGGATGTGGTGTTATGCTGTAACCAGTGTAACGTGTCACGCTAGTGTCACCATCCTATTAATTGAAGGTAAATAGTCCATAAATATGTTCAAAATCAAATCAAATTTATTTATACAGCCCTTCTTACATCAGCTGATATCTCAAAGTGCTGTACAGAAACCCAGCCTAAAACCCAAAACAGCAACAATGCAGGAGTAGAAGCACGTTGGCTAGGGAAAAACTCCCCTAGAAAGGCCAAAACCTAGGAAGAAACCTAGAGAGTAACCAGGCTATGAGGGGTGACCAGTCCTCTTCTGGCTGTCATGCAGATGAGCCATTGTTTATTTGACTCACCACGCTGGATATTCAATCAGCCGTTCTGATGGGTAGGAATCAATTACTGTAGGCAGGTAATGTGCCGAACAGGCTAACATAGCTAACTATTTTGGTCAATTACATACCAAATAATTATTGAATCACAAAGCATAACAAAAAAAGGTACAAGGCATTTCTTGCCTCTTTCAGTGTTGGTGTTTGCACAACTTGTACAGCCTCAGGTTCCCTCGAAGTCAGACCATCTCCACCAGTATCTCCATGAGAAATACATGTTTGTGTGATTTTAACGTACCAAATTTCTTATCTACAAAACATCTAGCTAGCTAGTTAACGTTAGCTATTTGAAATAAAGGCACTGGGCATCTTGTGTGGTTCATGCAGTGTAGCTACATGATGCTATCATTCGATTCCTTGGAGTACAAAACAGTCCGTATACAGAAGATGTTAGCTAGCTAGCTAGCTAGCTAGCTAAGTAGACGTGTTAGCTTGCTTGAACACTGAACACAGTGTTGCTAAAATCTCTGAAGCTGGAGTCCTATATCTCCCTCGCTAACTTTAAGCATCAGCTGACAGAGCAGTTTACCAATCATTGCACCTGTACACAGCTAATCTATTAATAGTCCACCCAACTACCTCATCCCCATATTGTTCATTTTTTTGGCTCCTTCGCACCCCAGTATCTCAACTTGCACATTAATCCTCTGCACATCTATCACTGCAGTGTTTAATTGCTAAATTGTAATTATTTCGCCACTATGGCCTATTTATTGCCTTACCTCCCTAATCTTAATACATTTGCACACACTGTATATAGATTTTTCTATTGTGTTATTGACTGTACGTTTGTTCATCCCATGTGTAACACTGTGTTGTTTGTGTCGCACAGCCTTGGCCAGGTCGCAGTTGTAAATGAGAACTTGTTCTCAACTGGCCTATCTGGTTATATAAAGCTAAAATAAAAATGTTTAAAAAATGTAAATTACAATTCTAAAGCTAATTTTGGCAAATTTAATGATGTTTACTTTAGGGGAAGCTTATCTTACCCCGAGCCTACTGGACGCGTTGCCGATGCCGACATCAATGTGAAAGTAACAGGAGTATAAAAGAGCATACAAGGCCGAGTACAAATGCCAACATCAAATTCAAAGCAATCAGCCCACTGCCTAAATGGCTGACCTGCAAAGCAAACTGTCTGGCACCGTCTCTGCTTTCTTACTAAAATGAGAGCAAGACACACAGGCTGACAGCTTCTCTCCGAGCGACGCTCCGCATGGTCTTAAAGCCAGCCAGCAATACTCTAAACAGTCATTGCATTTTAAAATCGGGATTGGAATGATTGTAGTCAACTTTTATTTTTTTAGAGCATACCCATACATTTTTGGTCTTGAGCCTCAGAAGATTGTAAACGTAGGATTTTTTAAAACAATTTAAAACTGTGTAATAACACTTTCATTGGATATCCATCGCCTCAGTTTAATCCCACAACCACCACAGTAATGCTAATAATAGCTTTTAGTTTTTAAGCTAATGGATCACCACCAATTGACACTCGCACTTGGATCAGGATGAAAACGTCAATTTAAAAGTGCCATTAAAACACATTCACACATTGAACCGTACAAACATGAAATATTTTAAGTCAATCATTAAAGATGTTTCAGCTTTTGGCTGAACCAACCGCCCCTCAATGTATCAACAACACTCCTAGTACACCCCTGGTGTTCAACATCCACTGCTATTTTTCTGTGTTTCAAATGTACTTTAGTCAGTTACCTTATTAACATGAAACATGGAGATATCAAATCAGGGGCCACCCGGGTGGAGCAGCGGTCAAAAGGCACAGCATCTCAGTACAAGAGGCGTCACTACAGTCCCTGGTTCAAATCCAGGCTGTATCACATCTGGCCGTTATTGGGAGTCCCATCGGGTCGTCCGGGTTAGGGTTTGGCCGGTGTAGGCCGTCATAGGAATTTGTTCTTAACTGACTTGCCTAGTTGAATAAAAGGCTCTGGAATTAAAATATGCCCCAAACACTGTAAACCATATTTAAAAGCTCTGCTGCCAAACCAGAGAGGCACGCATTGCGCTCTGGTGCCAATTATTCCTGGCCTCTTCCTGTTTCCAGAATGTGGGATCTGACTGCTCTCTACATTTCCGTAACATCAGAGCTGAAGATGCGGGAGTTCTACTGAAAGTGGGATCCGACTGCTCTCTCTACCTGTCCGTAACATCAGAGCAGCCAATGGGCCAAATCAGCAGCTGTCTTCAGGTTGTGGTAGACTACTTCTGCACAGGAAGGACAGTTGATAAGGGATACGTTTGTATTTCTGTCTCTTTAAAACCGTCTCCTCATCCACTCTGGTGACAGATCTAAAGCCTCGGAGAACAATTAAGGTACTCTCTGTTCTATTATAATGGACTTAGACAGTGTGGTGTGTTCCTATATCGTGGACAGTTTCTGAGGTGGGTATTGAGCTTCAGGGAGATGTCAGAATTCACACAGAATTCTCGATGCCGCCATCAATCTGACTGTGAACCCCCTAGAGGGTGGAAACATTTTCTTGACCCTAGTCCTAAATTCTCAAAAAGGTCTGACTGGATAACTGTGCTTTTTCAGTCAAGAAAATAATCACTGCCCTTCAGCAACATACCTATGATGGACTAGGTCCAGGTGCCAATGATGACAATGAGTTGGTCGCAGTCAGAGCATGGATGAACCGTACTCCTGCTGATGCTTCCTGGGGTGATGGGGAGGCGGTGAACGGAGGCGCTGGAGACTAGACAGGTGGGCCAGTAACGGAGGGTTGCCGGTTCAAAGCCCAGGCCTTTCGGAGATGAGCCGTGTGTAGTTTCAGGGTGTTGGGTACTGTGTCAACAGAATAACAAGTATGTTATGTCAGTATAACTGATATACACGGAATGTACAAAACATTAAGAACACCTGCTCTTTCCATGACATAGACTGACCAGGTGAATCCAGGTGAAAGCTATGATCCCTTATTGATGTTACTTGGTAAATCCACTTCAGTCACTGTAGATGAAGGGGAGGAGACAGGTTAAATAAGGATGTTTAAGCCTTGAGACAATTGAAACATGGATGGTGTGTGTGTGCCATTCAGAGAGTGAAGACAAAATATTTAAGTGCCTTTGAACGAGGTATGGTAGTAGGTGCCAGGAGCACCGGTTTGTGTCAAGAACTGCAACGCTGCTGGGTTTTCCACGCTTAACAGTTTCCCGTGTGTATTACGAATGGTCTACCACCCAAAGGACATCCAGCCAAGTTGACACAACTGTGGAAATAATTAGAATTATGGAAGGTGTTCCTAGTGTTTGGTATACTCCGTGTATAAATATCTATCCCATTTCAAAGCAAGGTGCTTGGTAGTGTCTCCTCCATGGGTTGAGGTAGGATACGTGGTAGTGTCTCCTCCATGGGTTGAGGTAGGATACGTGGTAGTGTCTCCTCCATGGGTTGAGGTGGGATACGTGGTAGTGTCTCCTCCATGGGTTGAGGTAGGATACGTGGTAGTGTCTCCTCCATGGATTGAGGTAGGATACGTGGTAGTGTCTCCTCCATGGGTTGAGGTAGGATACGTGGTAGTGTCTCCTCCATGGGCTGAGGTAGGATACGTGGTAGTGTCTCCTCCATGGGTTGAGGTAGGATACGTGGTAGTGTCTCCTCCATGGGTTGAGGTAGGATACGTGGTAGTGTCTCCTCCATGGGTTGAGGTAGGATATGTGGTAGTGTCTCCTCCATGGGTTGAGGTAGGATACGTGGTAGTGTCTCCTCCATGGGTTGAGGTAGGATACGTGGTAGTGTCTACTTCGGGAAAGAGGATCTAACGAGGTGATGACATCATCCATTTCAGAAGATCGCATATGGCACCGGTCCTAAAGACATTGGTTGGTGATTAGTTTAATGTTCGTTATAGAACTCCACTTCATCTACATGTGTTGAATGTTTCCCAAGCCACTCATATAGGGAGTATGAGCAGGAATACATTGTGTTTGCAGATGGCATGATATTGTTTGCAAGTCTATCATAATGAAAAAACAACAACAACAAAATGGAAGTAGATTGTTGTTTATATCTCACTGCTGGAGGGTTGAGGGTATGATACACCAGACAAGCTATAATTTACCTTCATTAATGAACATTACAATTCTACTCTAAGTACGGACAGTCTCCATAAAGTTAGGACATTTTGAAAGCTGCTACACATGGTAATTTTTCAAACCGTTGCATACAGACAGAAAACGAGTAGGCGGGGACAGAACACAGATGACACGCATACGAGGGCTGTGACAAACGTATGCGACAAGATAATAAAGTGACAAAATGATTCCGTGTCGGACACACTTACCAGAGCAGAAAGCGTCTGGAGGGAAGGAAGACATCTTGAGTCATCTATCATCCTTAAACACAGAAGCCTCGAAAGGTGGAAAAATAAATGATGATAAATGTGCAGATACATTTAGTCAATACCTGAGTTTCTATCCTTCGCCCCAACTCAGTTTTTTTTTTTATTCCAAGTTACTCTGTTCAAGCTAATGCACTTGGATTTAATCAAGGGTCTTGTCTTTGTCTTTGTGGGAGTCTTTATATATAGTTTTAGTCATTCATTTTAGTTAAGCTCATTGGTGAAACCCACACTGTGACTGAAATGACAATGAGAACCTGATGGGTTCTACCCTGCAGGCTCTGTCACCGAGACAAATCACCCAGGGCTCTTTTACATGTCTTGTGTCTCCATTACACTCAAACGCATCTTCAAAATGGCAAAGATAGTCCTCTCTACTTACTGTATGTTCAAGCAAACAATGCCATCAATTATTTCACTGCCTCGTTTTGAATACAAGAACACAAGGGCTTTTGTTTAATTCGTGTGTGTGTGTGTTTGTGTGCGAGAGAGATGCTGTTATCAACAGGGCTAGAATCTTGTTAACTTAATGAGTAAACAAAAAGAAACAGCATGGTTTTCTGTCTACAGGTTCATTCTTAAGATTGATTGAACATCAGCTTCGTGGTCTTTAACCCTTTATTGTCATGGTTCACCAGTATCAGAGCTGTTGAGAATGTCAAGCAGGTTATCAAGACTATAATGTTAAGTCTGGGTTGTGTTCAGTAGCAAAACGCTTTGCAATAGAAAACACATCTGTGTTCTTAGTTGACAAGGTCAGGTAGTACCTCCCCGTCTTAACTTGGTTTCAAGACGTCCTTCCTAATGAACACTACCCTGGTGTGCCATATCACCATATCTCAATATTGTTGAGCCTATGTTTTCCCAGCATGCATAGGGATTTGCACATTTGACAGGGGCTGGAAGTGTTTGTCACCGGGGCGACATTACATAGCTTGTCAACATTTCTGCTCTTGCCAATATACTTAAACCCCATACACTGGGGCCTAGACTTAGCATTATTGTTGTAACCACGTCACCCCCCCCACCCAGCCACACCACACACAATTATCTTGAATGCATCTCAGACCATGAAAACAATTGAGAGAGAGCTATGGAAGACCGAGAGACTAGGCTCATTAGAGAGACGAGAAAGGGCCATATCGTTATTCGACTGCTCCATCATATAAAAAAAAAAGACAACACCAGACACAGCTGTGATACTATTCATCTCCGGACAGCCAAGAGCTGGTGCGCACATCTGGTGCCAGATACTTAGCGCAATTATTTATGATTCCCTGGCTGATTGAAAAATCCCTGTGCCAGGCGGTAACTGATGGTGCCGCTAATGTCATTATGGGGAGATTATGATGCCCGTGTGGCGCAGCAGATGGTGGCACTCACCGCCACCATGGGGTGGGGGGGTCTGGCAGAGGGCTCGACTAGGGCACCATGGCAATGCCAGCCAGTCAAAAGATACTAAACGGGTGAGTGAGCGAGCGAGCGTGCACGCTTGTGTCAGCCACAAGAGCATTAGTGAGGTCGGGCACCTGTGGTGGACGATTAGGCCTGGCCCGCAGTCGGCGTTCCAATTCATCCCAAAGGTGTTCGATGGGTTTGAGGTCAGGGCTATGTACAGGCCAGTCAAGTTCTTCCACACCAATCTCGACAAACCATTTCTGTATGGACCTTGCATTGTGCACAGTGGCATTGTCATGCTGAAACAGGAAAGGGTCTTCCCCAAACTGTTGCCACAAAGTTGGAAGCACAGAATCGTCTATAACGTAATTGCATGCTGTAGTGTTAAGATTTCCCTTCACTGGAGTTAAGGGGCCTAGAAGAATCATGAAAAACAACCCTAGACCATTAGTCATCGTCCCATCAAACTTTACAGTTGGCACTATGCATTCAGGCAGATTTTGTCCATTGGATTGCTAGATGGTAAAGAGCGATTCATCACTCCAGAGAACGCGTTTCCACTGCTCTAGAGTCCAATGGCGGCATAACTCCAGCCGACACTTCGCATTGCGCATGGCAATCTTACAGGCTGACCAGACCGGACATGTCGCGTGCGCGAGCGTCGCAAAATACATTTAGTATATCCATGTTATTCTATTATTGCATGAAAATAAAAGAGAGCCGCACACTCTACGAGCTCAGATGCAAAAATGTAATTACCAACGTTTCGACAGCCAAGCTGTCTTCATCGGGGTATAGTCACAAACACTGCGGGATGACTCGTTTATATAGTGTCAAAAGACACAGGTGTCTGTAATCATGGCCAAGAGTGGCCTAATATCATTGGTTAATAATCAAATATTAAAATGTCATACAAAGAGTAGCATACAAACAACAAATGGATAGCATACTACACAAGTTTACAAACAATTACAATGGCAAAGTCACAATAATCACAAGATTATCAAATTCTATTATTGCACCAACACTGCTCGCGTGCGCCAACGAGCGTCTGCGTTGCAAAGGGCTAAAATAGAAGTCAGTTCTATTGCTGACACAAATCGAGCTGCAAGTCCTGCCTCTCCCATCTCCTCATTGGTTTATAGAAGCAGGTACCCACCTGCCATCTCCTCATTGGTTATACCCATGTGGGTGATTGGAAGATGAACTGTTTTGCCGGTTGTCGTGTTAATACTATGAAAGTGTAGATGTGATCACCATATAATTTCAACAATGAAAAAGCCTGGAAGGAGGACAGATGACTAGAAACTATTTGGTTGGCCATTTTATGTGTGGATTAATTGTCGGAGTAGAGGACCTTGTGCATTTCAGGTAAAATAACAACTCAATGTTTATATCCCAGGACAAATTAGCTAGCAACAGCAAGCTAGCTGAATAGGACAAATTAGCTAGCAAGTGCAAGCTAACTAGCTAAATTGCCATACATGTTTAATGCTTTTCGACCTGTCCCCAAATGAATGTCATTGCTTCAGATTTTTTTGTGGTTATTTTAACCTGCGTTTCCTGATCACGTCTGGTGTAGGGGGACAAAATGGATGTATGCACGAATGCGCACGATGGCGCACGCACGCAGCCGGTTTGGATTCCGTGTTAGGCTTGTGTGCTGCTGCTCAGCCATGGAAACACATTTCATGAAGCTCCCGATGAACAGTTGTGCTGACGTTGCTTCCAGAGGCAGTTTGGAACTCAGTAGTGAGTGTTGCAACTGAGGACAGACGACGATTTTTACGCGTTACGACACTCGGTGGATCCCGTTCTGTGAGCTTGTGTGGACTACCACTTCACGACTGAGACGTTGTTGCTCCTAGACATTTCCACTTCACAATATCAGCACTTACAGTTGACCGGGGCAGCTCTAGCAGGGCAGAAATTTGGCAAACTGACTTGTTGGAAAGTTGGTATCCTATGACGGTGCCACGTTGAAAGTCACTGAGCTCTTCAGTAAGGCCATTCTACTGCCAATATTTGTCTATGGAAATTGCATGGCTGTGTGCTCGATTTTATACACCTGTCAGCAACGGGCGTGGCTGAAATAGCAGAATCCACTAATTTAAAAGGGTGTCAACATACTTTTGTATATACAGTACCTTGCGAAAGTATTCGGCCCCCTTGAACTTTGCGACCTTTTGCCACATTTCAGGCTTCAAACATAAAGATATAAAACTTTATTTTTTTGTGAAGAATCAACAACAAGTGGGACACAATCATGAAGTGGAACGACATTTATTGGATATTTCAAACTTTTTTAACAAATCAAAAATGAAAAATTGGGCGTGCAAAATTATTCAGCCCCCTTAAGTTAATACTTTGTAGCGCCACCTTTTGCTGCGATTACAGCTGTAAGTCGCTTGGGGTATGTCTCTATCAGTTTTGCACATCGAGAGACTGAAATTCTTTCCCATTCCTCCTTGCAAAACAGCTCGAGCTCAGTGAGGTTGGATGGAGAGCATTTGTGAACAGCAGTTTTCAGTTCTTTCCACAGATTCTCGATTGGATTCAGGTCTGGACTTTGACTTGGCCATTCTAACACATGGATATGTTTATTTTTGAACCATTCCATTGTAGATTTTGCTTTATGTTTTGGATCATTGTCTTGTTGGAAGACAAATCTCCATCCCAGTCTCAGGTCTTTTGCAGACTCCATCAGGTTTTCTTCCAGAATGGTCCTGTATTTGGCTCCATCCATCTTCCCATCAATTTTAACCATCTTCCCTGTCCCTGCTAAAGAAAAGCAGGCCCAAACCATGATGCTGCCACCACCATGTTTGACAGTGGGGATGGTGTGTTCAGCGTGATGAGCTGTGTTGCTTTTACGCCAAACATAACGTTTTGCATTGTTGCCAAAAGTTCAATTTTGGTTTCATCTGACCAGAGCACCTTCTTCCACATGTTTGGTGTGTCTCCCAGGTGGCTTGTGGCAAACTTTAAACAACACTTTTTATGGATATCTTTAAGAAATGGCTTTCTTCTTGCCACTCTTCCATAAAGGCCAGATTTGTGCAATATACGACTAATTGTTGTCCTATGGACAGAGTCTCCCACCTCAGCTGTAGATCTCTGCAGTTCATCCAGAGTGATCATGGGCCTCTTGGCTGCATCTCTGATCAGTCTTCTCCTTGTATGAGCTGAAAGTTTAGAGGGACGGCCAGGTCTTGGTAGATTTTCAGTGGTCTGATACTCCTTCCATTTCAATATTATTGCTTGCACAGTGCTCCTTGGGATGTTTAAAGCTTGGGAAATCTTTTTGTATCCAAATCCGGCTTTAAACTTCTTCACAACAGTATCTCGGACCTGCCTGGTGTGTTCCTTGTTCTTCATGATGCTCTCTGCGCTTTTGACGGACCTCTGAGACTATCACAGTGCAGGTGCATTTATACGGAGACTTGATTACACACAGGTGGATTGTATTTATCATCATTAGTCATTTAGGTCAACATTGGATCATTCAGAGATCCTCACTGAACTTCTGGAGAGAGTTTACTGCACTGAAAGTAAAGGGGCTGAATAATTTTGCACGCCCAATTTTTCAGTATTTGATTTGTTAAAAAAGTTTGAAATATCCAATAAATGTCGTTCCACTTCATGATTGTGTCCCACTTGTTGTTGATTCTTCACAAAAAAATACAGTTTTATATTTTTATATTTGAAGCCTGAAATGTGGCAAAAGGTCGCAAAGTTCAAGGGGGCCGAATACTTTCGCAAGGCACTGTATAACAGACTGACCCTAGCCCCCGACAAATAAACTACTGCAGCGTAAATACTGGAGGCTGAGACAAGAGAAGGCAGGATATAACCCCACCCACTTTGCCAAAGCACATCCCCCACACCACCTGAGGGATACCTTCAACCACCAACTTACCATCCTGAGAAAAGGCAGAGTTCAGCCCACAAAGATCTCCGCCACAGCACAACCCAAGAGAGGGCGCCAACCCGGACAGGAAGATTACATCAGTGCCTTGCGAAAGTATTCGGCCCCCTTGAACTTTGCGACCTTTTGCCACATTTCAGGCTTCAAACATAAAGATATAAAACTGTATTTTTTTGTGAAGAATCAACAACAAGTGAGACACAATCATGAAGTGGAACGACATTTATTGGATATTTCAAACTTTTTTAACAAATCAAAAACGGAAAAATTGGGCGTGCAAAATTATTCAGCCCCCTTAAGTTAATACTTTGTAGCGCCACCTTTTTCTGCGATTACAGCTGTAAGTCGCTTGGGGTATGTCTCTATCAGTTTTGCACATCGAGAGACTGACATTTTTTCCCATTCCTCCTAAGTCTCAAAGTAATAACATAATACAATAATGTTCATAGTAGAGAGGGGTGGAGTCAACTTCATAGTATAGGGAGAGAGTGGTGGAGACAATGTCATAGTGTAAGGAAAGAGGGATGAGACAACGTCATAGTATAGGGAGAGAGGGGTGGAGTCAACGTCATAGTATAGGGAGAGAGGGGTGGAGTCAACGTCATAGTATAGGGAGAGAGGAGTGGAGTCAACGTCATAGTATAGGGAGAGAGGGGTGGAGTCAACGTCATAGTATAGGGAGAGAGGGGTGGAGACAATGTCATAGTATAGGGAGAGAGGGTTGGAGTCAACGTCATAGTATAGGTGGTTAGGGGTGGAGACAATGTCATAGTATAGGTAGAGAGGGGTGGAGTCAACGTCATAGTAGAGAGGGGTGGAGTCAACGTCATAGTAGAGGTAGAGAGGGGTGGAGTCAACATCACAGTAGAGATAGAGAGGGGTGGAGTCAACATCACAGTAGAGGTAGAGAGGGGTGGAGTCAACGTCATAGTAGAGAGGGGTGGAGTCAACGTCATAGTATAGGTGGAGCCAATGTCACAGTAGAGGTGGAGAGGGGTGGAGTCATTGTCATAGTATAGACAGATGAAAGCATGAGGCAGGGAGGACATGGAAAGAAATGGAGGATCGAGAGAGAAATTGATTTAATACTGAGCTCAGTAAATGTGTCCTGTTGAGGGATTAGGTCTAAGTGACAAGCCAATGTGGGTACCCACATTCAGGGGTGTGTGACGGGTGTCATGTTTATTGTTTGGCCTACATTTCTGGATGGGGGGGGGGGGGATCATCCGTTGTGATTTGTGCGTGTCAGTCTTACTCCGCTTACAGGTGCATTGTTCTCCTGACACTATCCTTCTCCCTCCATTAGTTTTATTGATCATTTTTCTATCAATCATCATAAAGGGTTTTGCATTTCTGAAGGGCATGCAGTGTAGATGGATTGGGACATTTATGCATTGTATACTATAACCTACCTATTCAACCATTTTTTCTTAGTAGGATACATACTGTTAATAGTGCTGTAATTATAACATTACCCAGCTAGCACATTTGATTCCTTGGAAGTTGTAGGAACGTGCGTTTTTGGATTCCCATTGGAATTGGGAACGAAGCCATACATTTTTACGTTCTGAGCATGTTAATGAAAATTGCACCTGCTCTGGGATTGTACATTTCTAGGTTGCAGGAAGGTTCTGAGAATGCTTTTCTATGGTTCCCTGAAAGTTTTCCTGGGAGGTCTTTAGTAACGTTCTGAGAAAGGAAATTATCGGTTATTTGAAGGTAATTAAAATAAAGTTCTGAGAACATGTTTCAATAAGACTTTCTATAACACTGTTAGCCTGTTTGGGTTAACTGTTTCGAACAGTCGTGGAAAAAGTACCCAATTGTCATACAGGATAGAAAAAGTATTTGGTTTTAAATATTTTACTAGGCAAGTCAGTTAATTACAAATTGTTATTTTCAATGACGGCCTACCGGGGAACAGTGGGTTAACTGCCTTGTTCAGGGGTAGAACGACAGATTTTGACCTTGTCAGCTCAGGGATTTGATCTTGCAACCTTTCGGTTACTAGTCCAACACTCTACCTGCCACCCCATAATTAAGTATCAAAAGTAAATGTAATTCCTCAAATATATTTAAGCATATAAAGTATAAAATAATTTCAAATTCCATATATTAAGTAAACCAGATGGCACCATTTTCTTGTTGGGACCCCTAGCTTAGGCAAACACATTCATTTTTTATTGTGTCAGTGAGATTTCAAACAATATGCTCTTCTGCTCTCTATCTATGGAATTAGTCCACTTCTCCACCAGGATGGAGTTAGCATGCCATGTTTTTTATTTTTTTACTAACACAAAGCGGTTCATTTCAGCCTATTCAAACAGACCCCATTTCAAAGCACACATTAAGATCAAGTGTGGCCAATAACACACTTAACAAGATAGAGGACATAGAGTGTTTTGTTGATGTTGACAACGGAATGTACATGTTATAAAATAACATTCTTAGAATGTTCTTTGAACATTATACTGTTTTTTTATGGAAAGTTGTCTTTAATTTTCCAGAGAACATGAATGTAAATATAACCATGAGGAAACCTGTAGAAAACATTATGTTGAAGTACTGAAATTCCCACAGAAGAACGTTGCTTCTTAACGTTCTCTGCACAATAAGTAATTACTTTAAATTAGAACAAATAACGAAACGTTATAGGAATGTTGTATGTAAAATAACCATAGGACAGCCACACTCTCGCCAAGCTCTAAGAAATATATGGTTCTCACAACATTATGTGCTAGCTGGGTATAGTCTTGCAATTATTACTCTATTGGTAGACTAAACTACAAATTATAGAATAGCTCCATCATCATCATACCTGTGTGTGTGTGTTTAGGTCTAATGCATTGCATTGGTGTTGTCCGGTTTGTGTTTTTCATTCAACCAACCAGTCAGTCAGCCAAGCAAGCAACCAATCAGCCAGCCAAGCAAACAAATAACTTCCTGTTAGGAGACCATTTTTTAGTTTGTTCTACCTTAGCTCAATATATACGTTACTTCTTAGTCCAAGGATATTACATGTTCTGTTTAAAGGGTGAACTGGCTCTGGAAGACAAAACAGTCAAATACTCTTTCTAAACATGAATCGATTCTCAATTGCGGTATGGTTCGAGAAACATAAATCCCTTTACTTTCATATCACATCAAAATCTGCTTAACAGTAATATAAATGCAACAATTTCAAAGATTTTTACTGGGTTACAGATCAACTGACATATGTTAATTAGGCCTTAATATATGGATTTCACATGACTGGGTAGGGGTGCAGTCATGGGGCCTGGGAGGGCATAGGCCCACCCACTTGGCATCCAGGCCCAACCACTAGGGAGCCAGGCCCAGCCAATCAGAATTTGTTTTTCCCCACAAAAGGGCCTTATTAAAGACAGAAATACTCTTCAGCACCGCTCCTTGGATGATCCCGCAGGTGAAGAAGCCAGATGTGGAGGTCTTGGGCTGGCAGGTTTACACGTGGTCTGCGTTTGGGAGGCCTGTTGGATGTACTGTCAAATTTTTTAAAACAACAATGGAGTCATCTTATGGTAGAGAAATGAACATTCAATTCTCTGGTAGACATTCCTGCAGTCAGCATGCCAATTGCACGCTCCCTCAAAACTTGAGACATCTGTGGCATTGTGTCATGAGACAAAACTGCACATTTTAAAGTGGCCTTTTATTGTCCCCGGCACAAGGTGCACCTGTGTAATGATCAAGCTGTTTAATCAGCTTCTTGATATGCCACACCTGTCAGGTGGATAGATTATCTTGGTAAAGGAGAAATGCTCACTAACAGGGATGTAAACTAATTTGTGCACAACATTTGAGAGAAAAAAGCTTTTTGTGAATATGGAACATTTTCTGTGATATTCCATTACAGCCCATGAAACATGGGACCAACATTTGTTAATGTTGCATTAATACTTTGTTAAGTAGTAGTAGTTGCAGGCAACAGTATTTTTCAGTGACAAAACATTTGTGATGTGAGTCTTCCGTTTACACGCAGGTGTTCGGAGACGCAGATAGCTAATTAGCACAGGCAGTCCCTTCTGTCTTCCGTAAACAAGCGTTGTAAGATCAAATCAAAAAATCTAATCAAATTTTATTTGTCACACACACATGGTTAGCAGATGTTAATGCGCGCGTAGCGAAATGCTTGTGCTTCTAGTTCCGACAATGCAGTAATAACCAACGAGTAATCTAACTAACAATTCCAAAACTACTACCTTATACACACAAGTGTAAGGGGATAAAGAATATGTACATAAAGATATATGAATGAGTGATGGTACAGAGCGGCATAGGCAAGATGCAGTAGATGGTATCGAGTACAGTATATACATATGAGATGAGTAGTGTAGGGTAAGTAAACAAAGTGGCATAGTTTAAAGTGGCTAGTGATACATGTATTACATAAAGATGCAGTAGATGATATAGAGTACAGTATATACATATACATATGAGATGAGTAATGTAGGGTATGTAAACATTATATTAAGTAGCATTGTTTAAAGTGATGACAATAAGGCCGTGTGGGAACCCTAACCCTATGAATCAAATCAAATGTAATTGGTTACATACACATATTTAGCAGATGTTATTGCAGGTGTAGCGAAATGCTTGTGTTCCTATCTCCAACAGTGCAACATCTCAAAGTAAAATAATGTAATTAAGAAATATATAAATGTCAGGACGAGCTATGTCGGAGTGACATTGACTAAAAAACAGTAGAATAGAATACAGTATATACATATGAGATGAGTAAAGCAGTAAGTAAACAATATTAAAGTGACTAGTGTTCCATTATTAAAGTGGCCAGTGATTCCGTGTCTATGTCTATAGGGCAGCAGGCTCTAAAGTGCAGGGCTGAGTAACCGGGTGCTAGCTGGCTATTTAACAGTCTGATGGCCTTGAGATAAAAGCTGTTTTTCAGTCTCTCGGTCCCAACTTTGATGTACCTGTACTGACCTCGCCTTCTGGATGAGAACAGGGTGAACAGGCAGTGGCTCGGGGTGCTTGATGTCCTTGGTTATCTTTTTTAGCCTTCCTCGCTGATATGAAAGAAAAGGTACCACAGGTGATGCATGTTGATGTTGAGATGGAGCGTCGCGGCTCTTAACAAAACGCTGGGTTATGGATGTAACCTTGGTTTTAATGGGTCGCCAAACAACCTACGGGAACTCCTTCCCCTTCACAAGATGTGATGGAGATGCTTAATATCAAAGATGTTCACAGTCACGCCACACACTTACTGTACCCATGTCACCTGTCACTATAAAAGGCTGTGTGGCGTGACATGCTGTCTATTACTTCAGTCGAACCCCACGGAGGTGGAAGAACAACATGAAAGCTTGGCGACTTGTTACTCTTCTCAGAGAACTGAGGTTACATCCGTAACCCAACGTTCTCTTTCGTTCTTGTAACCAAACGACCTATCAGAGGCTGTGTGAAAGAGGTTGTTCGGACAACAGAGTAGGATAACTCACCATTTAAATTAAACCCAGATGAATCTCTGGGACGTCCTTGTATCCACCACAGTATGTAACAGAATATAATTACCCCAAGAGAGTAACACAAAATTAACACAACATTTCAACTGTGGTATACACACGGCAAGCTGAAAGCTAGAACTTACAACACGAGGTGCAACAGCACCAAGAGTGGAAAGCCTTTGTATAGAACATCCAATCTCACTGATGGTTGATAAGTAAGTAAGTACAAGGTTCACGGTACGCTCACTTATCTGAGTTGAGAGAGTGTGCCAGAACCACAGATCCCACTGATGGTGTGAACATAACATTGAGTCTGTAGTACCTCATGAAAGTCATGGGTGTTGCCCAACTTGCAGCAGCACAGATAGAGTCTAGGGGAGGCCCCTCTGAACGAGGCCCATGAAGTGGCCATACCCCTGGTGGAGTGTGCTACCATGCCATGTGGAGTTGTTCTACCTGCTGCAGCGTATTCATTTTGACACTGCGTTGGTCGTCCAATGTGCCAGTCTCTGCTTCGAGACAGCGCCCCCCTTTTGATGTTATCCCCACGAAAGCTGTTCTGTTTGACAAACAGTTCTTGTTGCAGCAAAGTAGGCACTCGACGCCCTAACCGGGCAAGGTGTATGCAACTCAAGACTTTCCTGTGAGGAGTGGGGAGGCAAATGAAATGTTGCTATGATTAAGGGCTGGTTAGCATGTGATGATGAAAACACACTAGGCCGAAGGGTGTTTTTAAAAAGTAATCTTGTAATGTAAAACACGTAAAAAAATATATATTTTACCTTTATTTAACCAGGCAAGTCAGTTAAGAACAAATTCTTATTTTCAATGACAGCCTAAGAACAGTCATTCTGCCTGTTCAGGGGCAGAATGACAGATTTGTACCTTGTCAGCTCAGGGGTTGGAACTTGCAACCTTCCGGTTACTAGTCCAACGCTCTAACTACTAGGCTGCCCTGTCGCCCCTCCACTCTAACCACTAGGCTACCCTGCCGCCTCTACACTCTAACCACTAGGCTGCCCTGCCGCCTCTACACTCTAACACCTAGGCTACCCTGCCGCCTCTACACTCTAACCACTAGGCTACCCTGCCGCCCCTCCACTCTAACCACTAGGCTACCCTGCCGCCTCTACACTCTAACCACTAGGCTACCCTGCCGCCCCTCCACTCTAACCACTAGGCTTCCCTGCCGCCCCGACATGAGTGAAGACAAGACAGTATGTCACGCCACACTGCATTTTATAGACAGGTTGGTTGTTTAGCAACAACCGACACGCGCAACTATGGGGCAAAACAGATGGATGGCATAGAATGTTGACAACATGTAAACTTGTTGTCTCTCAAATACATTGTTACAGTTGTTGGTTAGCTAGCTAGCTAGGGAATTTTTGCATGTTAGCATTGACATGAAATCAGTCAAAACACCTCATAACAAGAAATGGTATCAAGAACAAGATTAAACTAGCTGAAATGAGTCACTTACGATTCCCCACATGGCAGTTTCTTATCATTGTTGGTAGCTATCTGGCCATCCAGAACCATGGCAGTTTCTTATCATTGTTGGTAGCTATCTGGCCATCCAGAACCCTGGCAGTTTCTTATCATTGTTGGTAGCTATCTGGCCATCCAGAACCGTGGCAGTTTCTTATCATTGTTGGTAGCTATCTGGCCATCCAGAACCATGGCAGTTTGTTATCATTGTTGGTAGCTATCTGGCCATCCAGAACCATGGCAGTTTCTTATCATTGTTGGTAGCTATCTGGCCATCCAGAACCATGGCAGTTTGTTATCATTGTTGGTAGCTATCTGGCCATCCAGAACCGTGGCAGTTTCTTATCATTGTTGGTAGCTATCTGGCCATCCAGAACCATGGCAGTTTGTTATCATTGTTGGTAGCTATCTGGCCATCCAGAATCACAACTCAAGCAGACTTTTGGGCTCCTGAGTGGCGCAGTGGTCTTAGGCACTGCATCTCAGTGCTAGAGGCGTCACTACAGACACCCTGGTTCAAATCCAGGCTGTATCACACCCAGCCATGATTGGGCGGTGCACAATTGGCCCAACGTCGTCAGGTTTAGCCGGTGTAGGCCATCATTGTAAATAAGAAGTTGTTCTTAACTGACTTGCCTAGTTAAATAAAAATAAAATACTTCTGCTGATGTTGTCAGCTGACCCGTCCATAGTGACAGGTCACGTGGATATAGTAAGGGTGTGACGTGACTGTAAAGTTCTTTGATATTAAGCACAAGGGATGTTCCCATAGGTTGTTTGGCGACTTGTTACAAAACACAGTAACTCCCCCATACAGAAGATGCCTTTGTCCAACGACTCTTATGTGTAATGGAACTGAGTAATGATCAAAGGCTAGGTCTAACTCAGATTGTAGCTGAATATGCACATAAACTAATAATGGGGAAGGAAATTATTAGGACTCATCTCTTCAGTAGGTCCTATGATTGAGTGTAGTCTGGCCCAGGAATGTGAAGGTGAATGGAAAGGCACTGGAGCAATGAACCGCCCTTGCTGTCTCTGCCTGGCTAGTTCCCGTCTCTCTACTGGGATTCTCTGCCTCTAACCCTTTTACAGGGGCTGAGTCACTGGCTTACTGGTGCTCTTCCATACCGTCCCTGGAGGGGTGCATCACTTGGGTGGGTTGAGTCACTGATGTGATCTTCCTGTCCGGGTTGGCGCCCCTTCTTGGGTTGTGCTGTGGCGGAGATCTTTGTGGGCTGAACTCTGCCTTTTCTCAGGATGGTAAGTTGGTGGTTGAAGGTATCCCTCTAGTGGTGTGGGGGCTCTGCTTTGGCAAAGTGGGTGGGGTTATATCCTGCCTTTTTGGCCCTGGGGTCTCCTGACCCCTCCTGTCTCAGCCTCCAGTATTTACGCTGCAGTAGTTTATTTGTCGGGGGGCTAGGGTCAGTCTGTTATATCTGGAGTATTTATCCTGTCTTATCCGGTGTCCTGTGTGAATTTAAGTATGCTCTCTCTAATTCTCTCTCTTTTACTCTCTCTTGGAGGACTTGAGCCATAGGACCATGCCTCATGACTACCTGGTCTGATGACTTCTTGCTGTCCCCAGTCCACCTGGCCGTGCTGCTGCTTCAGTTTCAACTGTTCTGCCTGCGGCTATGGAACCCTGACCTGTTCACCGGACCTGCTACCTGTCCCAGACCTGCTGTTTTCAACTCTCTAGAGACAGCAGGAGCGGTAGAGATACTCTGAATGATTGAGTATGAAAAGCCAACTGACATTTACTCCTGAGGTGCTGACCTGAGGTGCTGACCATCCTCGACAACCACTGTGATTATTATTATTGACCCTGCTGGTCATCTATGAACATTTGAACATCTTGGACATGTTCTGTTATAATCTCCACCCCGCACAGCCAGAAGAGCCTGGTTCCTCTCTAGGTTTCTTCCTAGGTTTTGGCTTTTCTATGGAGTTTTTCCTAGCCACTGTGCTTCTACACCTGTATTGCTTGCTGTTTGGTTTTAGGCTGGGTTTCTGTTCAGCACTTTGTGATATCAGCTGATGTAAGAAGGGCTTTATAAATACATTTGATTTGATTTTGAAATTAAAAGGAAAACAATATGACAGTACATTTTTCATCAGAAGCAAAGAATTCATAGCGGGCTCATTTATAGTTCTTAACTACATGCACTGTTGATATGTCCGTCACAAAACAAAACAAACATGAGCAGGGAGGGAGGGGGTATTACCATATCACTTCTGCCTTGGTACACTCCCTCATTCTCTCACTGCAATGTCCACAAATGGCAGCTATTAGAATCCGCTAGCTACAATCTCAGTCACCTAAATGCTCAGTAAATCAACTCGTTGGGGGGGGGGATTAGCTAACATCCCACAAAGGATGCATTTCTTGCGGCTGTAATTCCCGAAAAAGGGGGAGAAGAGGAAAAGAAGATAGAAAGTCTAAACCAAGATTGTTAAAAAAAAAAAAAAATCTGAATTGTTGGTCCTCACTGGGTAAGAAATCGATTAGTTAGCTTGCAAACTAGCTAGTTAGCTTAGCTGCTTAAGTAGTTAGCATCTGCTTCTCTCTGCGGTGGCCTCGAACGAGACCGCGGCTTGTAGCACTACTGCTAGCCCCCCCTGCTGCTTCTGTGGTCATGAAAAGATGCTTTTGTCTGAAAAGGAGGGACACTGTGCCGCGAGTAACAGTTAAGTCTATACGAGAGATTTAACGAGATGATGACACATTTGGAGTAATATATATGGATTGTATATTGTTGCTAATTTTGCTTTGCATAATTAACCTGCTAACGTAACTAGCTACCGATGGTGCATGCTAACTTTGTCTTTCGTTGTCTTTTCTTTCGGAGCGAAAGATGCTAACGTTCGTTAGCTTGCTAGCTTTGTTTACTAACTTAATTAACCAGTTCTACTGTTACCATATTATGGCAAGCCGTGTTGGTTATTTTAATAGACTTGTAGTTACCTCGTTAAGTTAGAAATGTGAATGAACACGTTAGCTAAGTAGCTAGCTAGCACTGGCTGTGTTCGTTAGCTGCCTGCCGATGTTTTGCTAACGTTAAGCTATGTGCCAATGTCAAGGACTCACACAATCAGCTAGCAAGCATTCTCTTACCAAAGAGTAACTTTCGCTGCTAGTTAGCAGCGTATGTCTTTCTACAGCCATATATATATATATATATTTACTAACGTTACCTAGCTAATGAACTAACTATATTTAGTTGGAGGAAGCTCGCTAGCTAGGTCTGTAGGTAGGCTAGGTTCCCAGTCAATACAGCAGGCCACTTATTTAGCTAGTTTCCTACACAGTGCATTCAGTCATACAACATTGTTGTTGTTTTTTCATCCAAGGAAATTGTGCTGGCTACACACCCAATGGAGATATTTACTCTCATGCACACCAAGCAAGGTATTCTGCAATCTTGTGCCTATTTGTTGGCAAGAAAGTGTATATAGATAAGCTATAATGGTATTCCTTTGCATGGCTTTCGGGTCACTCAGAATATTGTTGAGGCCTCAGATATAATAGTAAACAGCCAAGAGATGCAGGCATTTACTCTTTGAGTTGAGTGAGTCTACAGCTAAGTATAATTGCAGTTTAGTCTCAAACTCTTTGTATCAGCCACCTAACTTTTAAAAACAGAAATGCATACTTCTTCCTATCTAGGCCTATGGAATGTGATTGGCACATTTTGTAAACAGTTTTGTAAGAATTAAAATGTAATAGCCAAATTGGAGTCATTAAATTCGCAAAATGCAGGGATAGCTGGTAAATTTGTTTTTGGTCTGGTAGTCTGTAGTCAGTGCTTGGTGCTCTGCCAAGGCATACAGAAGACCTAGTTACTGTAACTTTCTTACTATATTAATTTGTTCTGGGGTGTTGTTGTTGCTGGATTTGTTCAGTTTGAAAGGTTTGATCATCTTTACTGGGGTGTACGTGTTAACTTGTCCTGCATGAGGTAGGCAAGGCTAAATGCTTGAGAACCATCTCTGTGCAGAAAAGTAATTCAAATCCGATGATGGACCTGGCTAATTTTAGCTGACACTTGTTCAGCAATTCATTGGATTTAGCCTCAGACATGATTCTTACATGAAGAGAGAGGAAGTTGTGCGTCTGGTAAGTCATTGTCCGGGATTACAAATGGGTAAATAAATATGAGTTACACATTGAAAGACCTCAATATACAGCTTTTAAACAAAGTAGCCACTACTTTCAATTTAGATGTGTTGGTAGCCTAGGCCTTTTTGTTTGGAATGCTGAGACATTTTGGTATTCCTCCCCTTCCATCTTGCGTGCGGTAGTTTTCTTTATGTTAATTTTAATAATATGAGAGAGGAGGGAAGCTAAATGAAGAACTGGTTCTTGAGGAAGTGACCCATGATTTCACATACCTGCTTTGAGCTAAATGAGGAACTGGTTCTTGAGGAAGTGACCCATGATTTCACATACCTGCTTTGAGCTAAATGAGGAACTGGTTCTTGAGGAAGTGACTCATGATTTCACGTAACTGTTGTGGGAGCATAACATTTGGGTAGTTTCCGTTTACTACATTTGCCCAAGCAGTTGACTTAACACTTAAATTGATGTTTGTTTGAGTTTCTCTTCAGAAAAAGGGGGCAAGGAAGCCAATTGTTGTAAAGTCCTACTGTATTAGGGTATGTAGGCTGTTTTTGTTTTCTTCATGTGAGGACCAAAGCTAGCCTAATGCAAGCTGACTACTTAACTCACTACCTATTCTAACTGTCCTTGCTCTCAAACTAATCTAGGCCTGTTAATGACACATTCCAGGCTCTCTGTGTGTGTGTGTGTCAAGTGTGTTCACTTGCTGTTCAGCTCCTGTTACTGTAAGCAGAGATACAGCGCCTGGATGGTCTCTGCAATCTTGGCAGTCGTGTTCCTCCCTGTCTCCTTAGCAATGTCTTTTTTCACAAGAGGAATTCAGATAGGACTCTGCTCGGTATGGACCTGCTTCGCCCCATTAGCAGCCACACATGTGAGTGGTATGTACATAGTGAACAACAGTGTAATGTGTGGCGACCATGGCCGGACCCCTCTGCTTGTGCATGTATGGGTGAGTTGTGCATTTGAGCTTCTTGGCTAGCCCAGCGACCCACCTAACCTCTGCTGTTGACAAATGCTGGATTCCTACATGCTATACCAGCCACTATGCATTTGTTCTCACTGTTTATGCACATGCTTGTGTGTACGGCTATGATGTCCAGCTTCTTCCTGGTTCTGTGAATGAGTGAGTTACCTGGTTGTACAGTAGCCTAATATATCTGTCACTGTCAGGTGCCTGCCACCAAGTCACTTGTCAGGTTGCTCTCTCTAGCCTGTCACCATCAGCTGCTTCAACTCCAGTGACTTGGGGGTTTCTGTCCCCTCCTAAACCTGTGGTATACATTTCACATCAGTTGTTCCCTTTGCCTCAAACTGCTCCTGTTTACCTCACGAAGTTGACACAGCCTCTTTATGTCAGTTGTTTTGGCAAGGGAGCCGGGTAGCCAAGGAGATGCCAGGCGGGAGGGCCCCGGTTGCCTAGGTAGCCTCCAGAGTGTGTTGCCTGCTCTGTGCAAACTCCAAAGAGTTCAGCTCTCATTAATATGCTGCTATGTTTTGATGTCCCCCCCCCAAGTCTCAATATTCAGCCCACTTAAAAAGAGAGGACAAAAGGGGGAAATCCAACATAAAGTATGTGAAATCCTATTGCCTGGAATGACAGCTGGGATGAAGTACTACCACAGTCATACAGTAGGCTTGTGCATCTGGACACTGCTTCGACAACTGGCATAAAAAAATAAACCTAGCCAAGTGTTCACAGTTCTTCTCCCTACATTCTCTTTTTCCCCTCCGTTACGTGTCTCAGTCAGATTGGATCTGACCACTCCCTCTACAGACACCAGCGTGCTGCGCACCCAAGCTCCCATTGGGTCTATAAGAAAGGATGGGATACACAAAGAAAACTGTAGACATTTCTACCAAATCACCACAGCTTTAACTCCAATTAAAAATATACTGGTTTATAAAAGTAGGGAAATATGTGTTCCAACTAAGAGCTGTGGTTTTGGAATATTTTAGGCTTTTTTTTGTTGCAAACTGCTCTAGTGTGCCTTTTTTTTTAGAGTAGGTGACAACCCCCTCCCCCTAAACCTAGACAGGTTCCAGACTGAAATATGCAGCAAAAATGTTTTGAAGGCAAATACCATTTTCATTCGTCAAGGAGCCTACGTTGTTTCATGTTTAACAAAAGACCACTAAGATTAAATCACAAATCAAACGCAGGGCAAAAGAAACCACCAGATGTGGGTATCTACTGATTTTTTTTTTTTTAAAAAGGGGAAGAATATTTGCTTTCTAATGCTGTTTTTGTCTCAACTCCCATTTTGGTGAAGGCTAATAACAACCTGTTGAAAAGAGAGTAAACGGTGCACAGTGATATTGATGAGGAAGACACACTTGTTTCAGAGTAAACGGTGCACAGTGATATTGATGAGGAAGACACACTTGTTTCAGAGTAAACGGTGCACAGTGATATTGATGAGGAAGACACACTTGTTTCAGAGTAAACGGTGCACAGTGATATTGATGAGGAAGACACACTTGTTTCAGAGTAAACGGTGCACAGTGATATTGATGAGGAAGACACACTTGTTTCAGAGTAAACGGTGCACAGTGATATTGATGAGGAAGACACACTTGTTTCAGAGTAAACGGTGCACAGTGATACTGATGAGGAAGACACACTTGTTTCAGAGTAAACGGTGCACAGTGATATTGATGAGGAAGACACACTTGTTTCAGAGTAAACGGTGCACAGTGATACTGATGAGGAAGACACACTTGTTTCAGAGTAAACGGTGCACAGTGATATTGATGAGGAAGACACACTTGTTTCAGAGTAAACGGTGCACAGTGATACTGAGGAGAAGACACACTTGTTTCAGAGTAAACGGTGCACAGTGATACTGATGAGGAGAAGACACACTTGTTTCAGAGTAAACGGTGCACAGTGATATTGATGAGGAAGACACACTTGTTTCAGAGTAAACGGTGCACAGTGATACTGATGAGGAAGACACACTTGTTTCAGAGTAAACGGTGCACAGTGATATTGATGAGGAAGACACACTTGTTTCAGAGTAAACGGTGCACAGTGATATTGATGAGGAAGACACACTTGTTTCAGAGTAAACGGTGCACAGTGATATTGATGAGGAAGACACACTTGTTTCAGTAGCACGAGTCGCAGTTCAAATGGCACGGACAGTCCTTCATTTAGCAAATTACCTCAACTCACAAAGGCCATTGACAATGGCTGCATATCAACTGCAATGAAATCTGTAATCAGTGTATTTCCCCCCCCCTCCCAACTTTTAACCACGGTGCACACGGAGGACTTCATATCCGTGGCAGACAACTAGAAAGATGCATATCCCCTCTTACTAACGGTACAGCGTTATTGCGTTAGGTAAACATATTTGTTGACATTTTCTCCCTTTACGATGATGATGATGATGATGATTGGGACCTGTTCGCAGGGCTTTAAATTAAAAATAAATATTGGGAGCAATGATGCGCCTAACTTAGTTATGAAAACCACAGAAAATATAAACAGAAAATATATTTTTTATTTGATTGAGATACAGACTATATGAATTCGATCTAGGCTATGTTTAAAGCACGTGTTGTCCCCCAAAACTAATATGTAACACTTTAAAAAATATGATTTAACTATGAAAGCCTGCCCACCAAGATTAAACTCACAAAAAATATATTTGTTTACTATAAAAGCTAAAATGTTGATACGAATTTCTGTCATTGAAATATCATATTAGGTTTCTACATTGTATAAAAGCACTATTTTCCTATTGCGATGCAGGTCATTGAAAATTGAACACGGTCCCCTTTTAAAAACGTAAAGTTTGAGTGATGACATGCAAGAAATCAGTCATTCATTCATTGCTATGATCATTGATCAAGATATCCCCTTTCTTTTCTCTGTGCCACCAGATGTTTGGATGTACTGCTAAAGTTCCCAGGTTGTTAGCTAGCTAGCCAATGAGGTAATGTGACTGAATAAAGGTAAAATAAATGGTTGACAAAGTCGATGCACGAGTAGATTTTCTTAACTTCGTTGTTGGTTAAGGGCTTTTAAGTACGCATTTCACTGTGAGGTTGGATTCGGCGCATGTGACAAATACAATTTAATTTAATTTGATACAATTTTCTATTTTTATAAAGCGGCCCATAACGTGGTTTATGACTGTAAAATGCTTTCCTGGTTATCCGCTACTGCTATAGGAAGATAATTTTGCGCGGGTAATACGGGTCAGATCTTTTGAGATGGTTGGGCTAGAAGCATGCCGTTTCGCTGTAGAGTGTGGTGTGAACATTGCGCCAACGAATCTGCACTTGCTTGTTTATCTAGGGCGCTCGGAAACAACCGTGCAGTGAAGCCTGACACGGAACCCAAACCGGCTGTGCGCCATCGAGCATACATTTATTTTGTCCCCCCCACACCAAACGCGATCAGGACACGCAGGTTAAAATATCAAAACAAACTCTGAACCAATGACATTTAATTTGGGGACAGGTCAAAAAGCATTAAACCTTTATAGCAATTTAGCTAGTTAGCTTGCACTTGCTAGCAAATTTGTCCTATTTAGCTAGCTTGCTGTTGCTAGCTAATTTGTCCTGGGATATAAACATTGAGTTGTTATTTTACCTGAAATGCACAAGGTCCTCTACTCCGACAATTAATCCACACACAAAATGGTCAAACGAATCGTTTCTAGTCATCTTTCCTCCTTCTAGACCTTTTCTTCTCTTGACTTTATAATTGCGATTGGCAACTTTAATAAATTAGGTGCATTACCTCCACCGACCTCTTTCGTCTTTCAGTCACCCAAGTGGGTATATCCAATGAGGAGATGGCACGTGCGTATCTGCTTCTATAAACCAATGAGGAGATGGGAGAGGCAGGACTTGCAGCTCGATCTGCATCAGAAATAGAACTGACATCTATTTTAGCCCATGGCAACGCAGACGCTCGTTGGCGCACGCAGTGTCGGTGCAATAATTGAATAACATAGCTTTCTACATTTATTTTGCAGCGAGCAGTGTAGTCAGCCTGCTATGCCCGTTTACATCGTGATGTATTTCATTACGTACAGGAGTAAAAAAAGATATTTTTATGTTATTTTCACTCTACCGAACAGACAAGTGTAGTGTTTGTAATGCAAGATGGAGGAGAGACTGTCTCTCGTCAAAGATCACATTTATTTTGGAAGGGTGCAAAATTACCTTTTTTCATTCACGACAGGATAAATATATTGTTTCAGGTGATAATAAAACATGTTTTGTTTCTCTAAGAGCAGCTAGCTTGAAGATACCATTGTAGCTAGTGACCACCACCCAATAATTATAATTTAAACAAACGTCATTACCATCACAATAAACTTAAACGGGAGGCAACGGTCAATATAATTGGCTGAACAGCCAATGTGTATTATTTTTAACATTACTATTAAAATACACTAGTACTCGTATAGGAATGGGTAACTGTTTACAAGTTGCTAGCTATCCCATAAAGCCATAATCGAAAACCAAATGTTTTTCTTCTTCTGTGGTAAGTACCTGTTCTTCAATGTGATCTGGCTGGACTGAAGATGAAGGGAACAAAATGTAAGTATGCAGTGTCCGTCTCGCAACGCAGCCTTCAACCGCCGTTGCGTTTCCACTCCGTTGTGGACGTCTCCATTGACATGCAGGACATCCGACGCAACGAAATGGGAGTGCTTATGGGTGTTAGTGCTCCCAAAATAAAACTGGTCGCCCAGGAACATATTTTGTCGCACGTTAGAGCCCTGCCTGCTAGTTGTAGTTGTGTGATAACGGCACTGTGCTTTGAATGTGGGGAGAGATTAAACTTTTTTAATGTTTAAACCGTCACACCCAGACTGTCAGGTCCCCTCCATTCCATGTCCTATCTGTGAATCAGTGGAACCTGTTTTTGCTGCGCTGTTCGAGGCAGTGTTCTTTGCAATCTCTAATTCTGCAAAGCATTTACGAAGCAATCTGATTCTGTTTGTTATTAAGGAGGCCAGGTTACCCTTTTTACCTCTGAGTAATTTCTGTCCGGAGCATTGGAATCAGCTTTTCCTTAATACATGTCAGGACCAATGTTGTTTCTCCAACAATCCAACTAACATTTTTGTCTTGTTTTGTTAACTAGCATTTGATTATATTTGCTTTCAGGTAGACATCAGTGAAATCCTGCTGGTCTTGTCTATTGTGCAGTGGTAAATGGTCATAATCAGGCCACATCCTCTCTGTGAAACTGAGGTCAAAACTAGTACCCTGTCCCCTCCTACTCGTATTTGTTGCACTGTTGTGTCTGCAACTGGTGAGACGATGTTCAAACATGTTCAGGTGCCGTTTGGCTCTAGCGGCTTTAGGTGCCTGTCTGGAACATAGGATTTTAATGTTCTATTCATTGTTTCTGAGGTGCTGTTGTGAATCTTTGTTTTGCTGTATGAAGTCAGATTAGGAATGAGGCTGTGGGATTCTGTGGTCTGCACAGAGGAAGGGCGCAGTTTGTGTAAGGGCCTCTGTGATCTATTTGTCAGTGCAGACTGTTGAGACCAAAGATTAATATGATTTTTTTGGATCAAATTTCTTTCTCTTGGTTTGAAACCTGTCCTCTACAGTCTGCTGAATTGAGGAGAAGCAGAGAGAATAGTGTGATCCAAATATTTTTTTTGTTGTTGTAGTTTTTATCATTTCAAAATGCTCAAACAGTAACTTCAGGAAGTATGCACAGCACACCCATTGACTTTTTTCTACATTTTGTTTTACAGGCTGAATTTAAAATTGATTACGTTTAGATTTGTCACTGGTTGGCCTACACACAACACACTATCCCCATAACGTCAAAGTAGAGTTTTTCAATATTTGTACAAATTAATTAGAAATTAAATGTCTTCGATGTCTTGAGTCAATAAGTATTCAATCCCGTTGTTATGGCAAGCCTAAGTAAGTTGAGGAGTAAAAATGTGTACCAAGTGATATATAAGTTGCATGTCAATAATAGTGTTAAACATGATTTTGACTACCTCATCTTTGTACCCCACACACATAATTATCTGTAAGGTCGAGCAGTGAATTTCAAACACAGATTATACAACAAAGACCAAGGAGGTTTTCCAATGCCTCGCAAAGAAGGGCACCTATTGGAAGATGGGTGTAAAAATACAAAAGCAGACATTGAATATCCCTTCGAGCATAGTGAAGTTAATTACATGTTGGATAGTGTGTCAAAACACCCAGTCACTACAAATATACAGGCGTCCATCCTAACTCTATACAGGCGTCCATCCTAGTTGCCGGAGATGAAGGAAACCGCTCCAGTAATTCACCGTGAGGCCAATGGTGACTTTTAAAACAGTTACTGAGTTTAATGGCTGTGATAGGAAAACAATTAGGATGGATCAACAACATTATAGTTAAACTGCAATACTAACCTAATTGACAGAATGAAAAGGACACTTATACAGGATAAAAATATTCCGAAACATCCATCCTGTTTGCAACAAGGCACTAAACATCCATCCTGTTTGCAACAAGGCACTAAACATCCATCCTGTTTGCAACAAGGCACTAAACATCCATCCTGTTTGCAACAAGGCACTAAACATCCATCCTGTTTGCAACAAGGCACTAAACATCCATCCTGTTTGCAACAAGGCACTAAACATCCATCCTGTTTGCAACAAGGCACTAAACATCCATCCTGTTTGCAACAAGGCACTAAAGTAAAACTGCAGAAAATGTGGTAAAGCAAGTCACTTTTTGTCCGGAGTACAAAGTGTTATGTTTGGGGCAAATGCAACACATTACTGAGTACCACTCTCCATATTTTCAAGCATAGTGGTGGCTGCATCATGTTATGGGTATGCTTTTAATTGTTAAGAACTAGTGAGTTTTTCAGGATAAAAAAAAGAAACGCAATAGAACTTAGCACAGGCTAAATCCTAGAGGAAAAACTGGTTGTCTGCTTTCCACTAGACACTGGGAGATGATTTCACCTTTCAGCAGTACAATAACCTAAAACATAAGACCAAATCTACAGTGGAGTTGCTTACCAAGAAGACGGTGACTGTTCCTGAGTGTCTCAGTTACAGTTTTGACTTAAATCTGCTTGAAAATATATGTCAATACCTGAAAATGGTTGTCTAGCAATGATCAACAATACATTTTGACAGAGCTTGAATCATTTTGAAAATAATAATGGGTAAATATTGTACAATCCATTGATGCCAAACGTGAATCTAAATATGTTCACTTTGTCATTATGGGGTATTGTGTGAATCCAATCAGGCTGTAACATAACAAAATGTGGAATTAAGTCAATAAGGGTGTAAACACTTTCTGAAGGCACTCTATAATGAGTCCCTGCCTGGTCTAACAGTGGGCTAATTCCAATCCCCTTAATGTAAGATGGGATCATCATTCTATGAACCTGCTGGTTCAACACTCCAATTGAATAATTTATTCTGGGGTTGATCTTCATAATGGTAATGGCAGTTCGCTTTCTCTCACATTGTCTCTTGTCAGGTTTATTTTATTTTATTAGAAAATTGTCTTTGGATGTGATTCAACCATTGACATGGACATCACATTTTAGTTCTTTATGAATAATTGTAAAATTGAGAGTAAAACATTAAATTACAAAATATACAGGGAAGGTCATACTGGAAAATACAAAAACTGCCTATTTAAAAGCTAGGAAAACATTTTATGAGTAGCTCGTGACATGTTTCATAATTTTTAAAGTAGCCCACATGCTAGAAAAGGTTGAAGACCCCCCCCTGTAATCTTTAACCACAGACAGTGTGTCTTACTAGTCATTAGCACTGGGTCCATAACCATAGATCTGTGCTTAGGGGCAACTTTTACATTAGACCTGTTTTCGCTTGACCTTTTCAGCCCAATCAGACAGTTCTTGAGGCACTGAACTCTAGCTGTGTTTTTTTTTTTTCCTTCCTCAGAACTCTCCCATGATGCCTGAGGTTCGGGAGCTTTCAGACGCACTGCCGGAGTTGCCCATGGACCCCATCACTGGTGTGGGGGTGGTGGCCTCGCGAAACAGAGCGCCTACTGGCTATGATGTGGTGAGTACATCACGGAGGTGCAGGACTCGGGAAAGATGTGTTAATTAAAAAGAATATCAAATCAGCCTGTTTGATGAAGGATTAGCCACACAAGCTATTCTTGATGTTGGCTTGTGATGTTAATCACACATTTATTGCGTTGATTCTTACACTGATGTAGGCTTATACAGTTGAAGTCGGAATATTACATACACTTAGCTTGGAGTCATTAAAACTCATTTTTCAACCACTCCACAAATTTCTTGTTAACAAACTATAGTTTTGGCAAGTCAGTTAGGACATCTGCTTTGTGCATTTTTCCAACAACTGTTAACAGAAAGATTATTTCACTTATAATTCACTGTATCACAATTCCAGTGCGTCAGAAGTTTACATACACTAAGTTGGCTGTGCCTTTAAACAGCTTGGAAAATTCCAGAAAACGATGTCATGGCTTTAGAAGCTTCTGATAGGCTAATTGACATAATTTGAGTCAATTGGAGGTGTACCTGTGGATGTATTTCAAGGCCTACCTTCAAACTCTCTTTGCTTGACATCATGGGAAAATCTAAAGAAATCAGCCAAGACTTCAGAAAATAAATTGTAGACCTCCACAAGTCTGGTTCATCCTTGGGAGCAATTTCCAAACGCCTGAAGGTACCACGTTTGTGTGTACAAACAATAGTATGCAAGTATAAACACCATGGGAACACGCAGCCGTCATACCGCTCAGGAAGGAGGCGTGTTCTGTCTCCAAGAGATGAACGTACTTTGGTGCGAAAAGTGCAAATCAATCCCAGAACAACAGCAAAGGACCTTGTGAAGATGCTGGAGGAAACGGGTACAAATGTATCTATATCCACAGTAAAAACGAGTCCTATATCGACATAACCTGAAAGGCCGCTCAGCAAGGAAGAAGCCACTGCTCCAAAACCGCCATAAAAAGTCAGACTGCTTTTTGCAACTGCACATGGGGACGAAGATCATTCTTGTTTGAGAAATGTGTCCTCTGGTCTGATGAAACAAAAATAGAACTGTTTGGCCAAAGTGTCCATCGTTATGCTTGGAGGAAAAGGGGGAGGCTTGCATGCCTAAGAACACCATCCCAACCGTGAAGCACGAAGGTGGCAGCATCATGTTGTGGGGGTGCTTTGCTGCAGGAGGGAATGGTGCACTTCACAAAATAGATGGCATCATAAGGAAGGGAAATTATATGGATATATTGAAGCAACATCTCAAGACATCAGTCAGGAAGTTAAAGCTTGGTCGCAAATCGGTCTTCCCAATGGACAATGACCCCAAGCATACTTCCAAAATTGTGGCAAAATGGCTAAAGGACAACACAGTCAAGGTATTGGAGTGGCCATCACAAAGCGTGTGCGAGCAAGGAGGTCTACAAACCTGACTCCGTTACACCAGCTCTGTCAGGACGAATGGCTCAAAATTCACCAAACTTATTGTAGGAAGCTTGTGGAAGGCACTCAAAACGTTTGACCCAATTTAAGCAATTTAAAGGTAATGCTACCAAACACTAATTGAGTGTCTGAACTTCTGACCCACTGGGAATGAGATAAAAGAAATAAAAGCTGAAATAAATCATTCTCTACTATTATTCTGACATTTCACATTCTTAAAATAAAGTGGTGATTCTAACTGACATAAAACAGGGACTTTTTACTATGATTAAATGTCAGGAATTGTGAAAAACTGAGTGTAAATGTATTTGGTTAAGGTGTATGTAAACTTCCGATTTCAACTGTAGGTAGGGATGTAACAAGTCACAGATTCTTTTTCAAATGTTTAAGATGCATGTGCATCGGATCCCAAACCAATGCAAATGTAGAATGCATTGGTCAGAACTCTTAACTCTTCTTGAACTGCACTGTTGGTTAAGGGCTTGTAGTAAGTAAGCATTTCACGGTCATGTCTACACTTGTTGTATTCAGCGTGTGTGTGTGACAAATAAAGTTTGATTTGATTTCAATATTTTTTTTTAGCTCATTACCGTCTTTCTGGCTTCTGAAAATACCTCATCTTTTGTGACAACTGATGTGTCCTCTCTCCTTCGGTGTCAAACTGCATGTACCTGTGTTAAGTCATTAGTCTACAAATAGTTTTGCCTAACAACGCCAGGCAATGTCAATAGCCTTGTCAAACTGCGCACTGTGCCCAGCTTTGCACGCTGACCAACACGAGGTAGGTAGTCTGTTCCTAATCTTGCACATCTTCAAATGCTAAAACGGCTTGTGTGATATTGGGCTTTATTAGCTGAGTGACCACCTTTTTGTAATTTGCTAGGTTATCTATGCGCTGTTGAATTGGTTAAAAGTAAGGTACCGGAGACCACTCATCTGGCTATACCTGCTGAACGTTGCATACAATTGCCTGGCGACGACAGACGGGGGGTGAAATCCATTGTTGTGGCTTTGTCATAGCTAATTTGTAAACTAAATATTGCTACATTACTATCCTAAACACTTAATCTGCAGAAATTACAAGTTAATTAGAGTGGTGATTTCAGAAACAAATATGCTACATTTGCCCCCCCCCTTAATCTGATAGTGGTAGTAGGGGGTAGATGTCTAGTGTCCCTTATAGCTCTAATCTGATATTGGTAGTGTGGGGGTAAACTCCCTTATGCTCAGCTCAGGTGCCTACATACATGCATACATGCATACATACATACATACATACATACATACATACATACATACATACATACATACATACAGTGCGTCTGTGGAAAGAACTGAAAACTGCTGTTCACAAATGCTCTCCATCCAACCTCACTGAGCTCAAGCTGTTTTGCAAGGAGGAATGGGAAAAAAATTCAGTCTCTCGATGTGCAAAACTGATAGAGACATACCCCAAGCGACTTACAGCTGTAATCGCAGCAAAAGGTGGCGCTACAAAGTATTAACTTAAGGGGGCTGAATAATTTTGCACGCCCAATTTTTCAGTTTTTGATTTGTTAAAAAAGTTTGAAATATCCAATAAATGTCGTTCCACTTCATGATTGTGTCCCACTTGTTGTTGATTCTTCACAAAAAAAATACAGTTTTATATCTTTATGTTTGAAGCCTGAAATGTGGCAAAAGGTCGCAAAGTTCAAGGGGGCCGAATACTTTCGCAAAGCACTGTACATACATTTACACACACATAGAGAAGTCAGCTCAGACGATCCAGCTCATGAGCTCCATCAGCAACACATTTTGGTGTGACGAATCGCACCAACTCGTTAAAAATTAAAAATGTATGGTTCCTGTATCGGAGCCCATGTATCTAGATACGTATTGAATCATCTGGAAAGGGAAAGATGCACATCCCTAGGCCTAGTTGTACTTCTGAATGTGAAACAACATCTCCTTGAGCGTTGCAGCCAGCAGCCTTGTGTTTATGATTCAGAAGGTGGCCATCTTGTTAGCCTGTTGAAGTTCTCTAGGCCTCCACACTGATGTAGCCTCTCGGCTGTGCCTCATCCTTTCTGCTGGCACCCAGAGGACCTAGGCCTAACTCCCAGTGTGCCCAAGTTGAACTGGAGAAATTTGCAGGTGCAAGTTTACATGGACACAGGCTCACACTGCAGGGTGGATGGGCAGCAGAAAGTCTAGCCCTGTGGGCACTTGGGGAGGCAGGAGTTTGTTTGTTTGTTTGAACTCAGCAATGCTCAAACCAAACATTGGACTAGCGTAGGCTGGAGGGCATCTCTATCGCATGCCTTCCTTTACCAACAACAACGATATCTCCTCCCTGGGTATGGAGAAATTTTATAAGAACATTTACTGTTAAGATTTCAGTGCAGCCTTTGATATTATTGACTATAACCTGTTGGAGAAAAAAAACGTATGACTTTTCAACCTCTGCCATATCGTGGATTCCGAGCTATCGATCCAATAGAACTTATTTTTTTGTAATGGAAGCTTCTCTAATGTCAAACATGTAAAGTGTGGTGAACCGCAGGGCAGCGCTCTAGGCCCTCTGTGTCCATGTCTTCTGATGATTCAACCACATACGCATCAGCAACCACAGATAATGAAATCACTGATTCAATGGTTGTAAAGATGGGGAGAAGTCTGACTCTGATCTTAATTATTGTCCAGTCATGTGGTCCAGTGCTGCAAGGAAAGACCGACATTAGTTAAACTGCAGCCGGTCCAGAACAGGGAGCCACGTTTTGCTCTTCATTGTAGTCAGAGGGCTGATATAAATACTATGCATTTCAGTCTCTCTTAGCTGGGAGTTGAGGAAGGACTGACTGCATCACTTATTTTTATAAGAAACGTTAATGTGTTAAATCCCTAATTGTTTGCATAGTCAACTTACACACAGCTCTGACACACACACTTACCTCACCAGACATGCCACCAGGGGTCTTTTCATAGTCCCCAAATCCAGAACAAATTCAAGGAAGCGTACAGTATTATATAGAGCCCTTATTGCATGGAACTCTGTTCCATCTCATATTGCTCAAATGAACAGAAAACATGTTTTTGTTTTTTTAAACAGATAATGCAACACCTCGCAGCACAACGCCTCTCCCTCCCCTATTTGACCCAGATAGTTTGTGTGTATACATTAATATGTAGGCTACGTGTGCCTTTAAAAATTTTTTTTATTTAGTTCTGTTCTTGTCTATTAATTATCTGTATTATGTTTCATGTTTTGTGTTGGACCCCGGGAAGACTAGCCGCTGCTATAGCAACTGGTAATGGGGATCCAAGTAATATACCAAATATGGAAATTAAATTCAGCATTCTGCACTTCTGTAACTATTGACAAGTTAGTTTCTGTTCTGAATACACATCGTTAAACATTCCTTTATACTCCCTGAGTGCTCTCCCGCCTCGTTCCCCGAGTGCTCTCCCGCCTCGTTCCCCGAGTGCTCTCCCGCCTCGTTCCCCGAGTGCTCTCCCGCCTCGTTCCCTAGAGTGCTCTCCCGCCTCGTTCCCCGAGTGCTCTCCCGCCTCGTTCCCTAGAGTGCTCTCCCGCCTCGTTCCCTAGAGTGCTCTCCCGCCTCGTTCCCTAGAGTGCTCTCCCGCCTCGTTCCCTAGAGTGCTCTCCCGCCTCGTTCCCTAGAGTGCTCTCCCGCCTCGTTCCCTAGAGTGCTCTCCCGCCTCGTTCCCTAGAGTGCTCTCCCGCCTCGTTCCCTAGAGTGCTCTCCCGCCTCGTTCCCTAGAGTGCTCTCCCGCCTCGTTCCCCAAGTGTAGTCATTGACTCAGGCTTGTCAATGATGGTCACGCTCTCCTTCTCACCGTCTCAAAGGAAAGACACCCGCTGACTCATTGCCACGGAGAAGAGACTCATTTCTGTGTGCGGGCAGATGGCGCAAAGCCACGACCCGATGTCACGAAAGTCTGGGAGTGGCGCATGGATCCGAATATCCCCCAAGATTCTAACAGCTTGTGATTGGCTGTTGGCCATCGTTACCAGCTGCCACAGTGAACCCTTCCCTAGTAACAGTTATTCTCAGCCTGGTCCTCTGCTGCTTGGGATTTCCATAAGGGCTGGTATAAGCGATAATGACACATTGGGATTCAAACATGTATTCCTTATGTGCTGTAGCACAATTGACAAGGTAAAATGTAACTGCGAGTAACAGCACCAAGTAGTTTTATACTAGAAAGTGATGAAGTGCTCCCACACTTTGTTCTGATGTTTGCAGCTATGGGAATACTGTGAAGAGCAAGACTCCACTACTCATTTCAGCAGAGGTAGTTATCATGTCTTTTTAATCCAAGGGTATGTGGCATAAATTGCTTCTCGACACATGTTAACATGTGTTCACAGGAAGCTGATTTGATCATAATCGATTATCATAGTCCCTGAGAGGACGTACTAACATCTGAAGTAAGCAGAGAGAACTGGTCTGGTCTGGTCTTAAATACTTTTAAATTCTATTTCCATTACTTTTAAAGACCATTTCGAAGTAAGTATTTGGATATTATTGTTAAAATATTGGAATGTATTTGGAAATATACTTGGAAAGTATTTTCCTGTATACAGACAAGTGTATTTTCAAATACGCATTTTTGTTTACCCAAGTCTGTTTGGTCCTAGGGGGTATTTCAGATGTACGGTGTCTATACATTTTTATCTACAAATTGGTGCCCTTCTTTGCGAGGCATTGGAAAACCTCCCTTGTCTTTTTGTTTGAAATTCACTGCTCGACTGAGGAACCTTACAACTATCTGTATGTGTGGGGTACAGAGATGAGGTAGTCATTTAAAAAAGGCTGTAACACAACAATGTGGAATAAGTTAATTCTCTGGTCAATAACTGCCTCGCTCCATCAAAACTAATTTTTGGAAAAGCAGTCCCCCACCACCACCAACGGTTTTTATCTTTCTTTCTGTGGTAGAGAAAATATCATTGTCGAGGCTTCGCTGACCTCTGGTCTGACAGGGAATCTACATTTCTCACTGATAGCCAAGTATAGACACTTCCCTCTGAACTCAATTATACATCATTGGGGTGGCAGTGGCTTCCAAACCAGCCTTGGTGGATCACAGAATTCCTGTTGTCACGGAGAAACCCAAGAATGTGTTGCTTTTGCGTGAGGGTCGCTTATCGCTTATCCTGCAGTTTTTTTTTTTTCTTCTTCTCTCAAGTTAACAGGCACTGCTGGATTGGCCGGATACAGAAGACCTACTAACATGAGCAGTGGTGTAACACCCCAATATCCCACATGTTCAAATATCCTCGGAGTTACTGAGAGGTGGATCCCTCAATTTCCGTTTGCTTAATCCAATTTTTTTGACATGAGTTAAATGTCACTGTTTAGTATTGTGTTCACGTCTTTTCAAGTGTTGAGTTTTGACAATAGGTGTATTTTTCAGTCTGGAACTTAAGGAAGAAAACTGCTATTGTCTGTCTCCAAGCTTGACCCGACCTCGTGTCAATCAGCCAGTAAAATCCTTTTATTTTCCAGCATCAACAGATTCATCACTATCTTCCCTCAATGGTGATAGGTCCACACTGACTAGCGACGCCCCTCTAAATGTCTATCCCTCTCAACCAACAGGTCTCCCAAACAACAGATGGTCTTGACGCTGACTTGTGGAAAGACGGCCTGTTCAAATCCAAGGTGACACGCTACCTCTGTTTCACCAGGGTCTTCTCTAAAGAAAACGTAAGTGATGAAAGTCGACGTACATTAATGATACCACACTGCCACTCTAATGCCCACTGTGATGAACATCTGTGTTCCTGAATGGTTTGTCTATACTAAATCAAATCACAATTTATTGGTCACATACACATATTTAGCAGATGTTATTACGGGTGTAGCGAAATGCTTGTGTACCTAGCTCCAACAGTGCAGTAGAATCTAAAAATACACTACAGTACACTCATCTAAATGTAAAATAATGGAATTAAGAAATATATAAATGTCAGGACGAGCAATGTCGGAGTGACATTGACTAAAATACAGTAGAATATAATACAGTATATACATATGAAATGAGTAAAACAGTAGAATATAATACAGTATATACATATGTAATGAGTAAAGCAGTAGAATATAATACAGTATATACATATGAAATGAGTAAAGCAGTAGAATAGAATACAGTATATACATATGAAATGAGTAAAGCAGTAGAATAGAATACAGTATATACATATGAAAGGAGTAAAACAGTAGAATAGAATACAGTATATACATATGAAATGAGTAAAGCAGTAGAATATAATACAGTATATACATATGTAATGAGTAAAACAGTAGAATATAATACAGTATATACATATGAAATGAGTAAAGCAGTAGAATAGAATACAGTATATACATATGAAAGGAGTAAAACAGTAGAATAGAATACAGTATATACATATGAAATGAGTAAAACAGTAGAATATAATACAGTATATACATATGTAATGAGTAAAACAGTAGAATATAATACAGTATATACATATGAAAGGAGTAAAGCAGTAGAATATAATACAGTATATACATATGTAATGAGTAAAACAGTAGAATATAATACAGTATATCCATATGAGATGAGTAAAGCAGTAGAATAGAATACAGTATATACATATGAAAGGAGTAAAACAGTAGAATAGAATACAGTATATACATATGAAATGAGTAAAACAGTAGAATAGAATACAGTATATCCATATGAGATGAGTAAAGCAGTAGAATAGAATACAGTATATACATATGAAATGAGTAAAACAGTAGAATATAATAATGCTTTACTCATTTCATATGTATATACTGTATTATATTCTACTGTTTTACTCATTACATATGTATATACTGTATTCTATTCTACTGTTTTACTCATCTCATATGTATATACTGTATGTGAACATTATTAAAGTGACCAGTGTTCCATTATTCAAGTGACCAGAGACTCCATGTCTATGTATATGGGGCAGCAGCCTCTAAGGTGCAGGGTTGAGTAACCGGGTGGAAGCTGAATAGTGATGGCTGCTTAACAGTCTGATGTCCTTGAGATAGAAGCTGTTTTTCAGACTCTCGGTCCCTGCTTTGATGAACCTGTACTGACCTCACCTTCTGGATGAAAGCGGGGTGAACGGGCAGTGGCTCGGGGTGGTTGATGTACTTGATGATCTTTTTGGCCTTCCTGTGACATCAGATGCTGTAGGTGTCCTGGAGGGCAGGTAGTTTGCCCCCGGTGACGCGTTGGGCAGACCGTGCCACCCTCTGGAGAGCCCTGATGTTCAAATAATTACTGTAGGGAGGAGGAACCTGATTCTCAACACATCAATACAATAAGCCACTCTAATCAGAAACTCAAACAGCATGCATGACTCACTCTCTGTGATGGGGAAAGAGACCAAAATATCTCATCTGAAGCACCTTGTTTTCTGGCAGCTTTTTTGTGCCATAATTTATGTTACCTGACAAACATATTTTGCAAGAGTCACCAGTTTCTCCGCTTAGGCTAATTAGCCCCCAAAAAATTAAGAATTAGATTTATATAACGCTTTACCAGGTGCTATAACATATGCCAAGCCCCTTTTTATCCAAAACGTACATTTTTCATACGGGTGGCCGCGGGTATCGAACCCACAACCCTGGCATTGCAAGTGTCCTGCTCTACCAACTGATCCATACAGGACCATTATGGTTGGAAACTTGCCAAATATTAATTAGGTAATAACCCAATAAAAAATATCTGACTAAACTAGTCGTGAATACAGTGTTTGTCTTCTTAAATGGTATTGGGCTAACTGACTTCACTTCAGATGGAGTAACAAAGGCAAAATCTACCCTGGTGGATCCTGGAACTGTGATACCGATTACCTGGCGTAGAGAACTGTGATACCGATGACCTTATTTAGGCGTAGAGCCTGTTGGTAGGGAACTGTGATACCGATGACCTTATTTAGGCGTAGAGCCTGTTGGTAGGGAACTGTGATACCGATGACCTTATTTAGGCGTAGAGCCTGTTGGTATAGAACTGTGATACCGATGGCCTTATTTAGGCGTAGAGCCTGTTGGTAGAGAACTGTGATACCGATGACCTTATTTAGGCGTAGAGCCTGTTGGAAGAGAACTGTGATACCGATGACCTTATTTAGGCGTGGAGCCTGTTGGTAGAAAACTCTGATACCGATGACCTTATTTAGGCGTAGAGCCTGTTGGTAGAGAAAGGAGAACAGTTTGACCAACTCCATGGAGAACATTGGACATCGGTCCTTGGGCGTAGGTGACAGGCGTTCTCACAAAGGCTTTCCCAAACACACATCTCCGAGTTACAAAAGATTTTCTCCTTTGCCGCGGGGATGTTATTCTGGAATGATTCCAGTGTTCCATTTGACTCTTTGACCTTGCTCTGGATTGTTTAAACAACAGGGTCTGTAGCACCGTTATCAAATCAGGAATTCCCTACTCATACTCATGTTCTTTTTCTTATACTTAGTATGATACTTTTTGAGATGATGGCTGCTTTGTGAGGTCTGTTTTTTAAGTAAGTCCAGTTTGAACAATTCCTGTACAAACTTGATCTGTAGAGTTGCTGTGAAAAGCATAGGTCTGTAACATACAACTTGATCTGTAGAGTTGCTGTGAAAAGCATAGGTCTGTAACATACAACTTGGTCTGATCACTTGATGGGGCCAGTTGATACACATCCTGGAAGGTAGAAACCAATACACTGATGATATTCATCCTTGACAGAAACACAATTGAAGTCTGAAATAAATAGCCACATAGCAAACAATTACCCCACCCCCCACACACACACACACACACAACCCCCTCCCATGTCTGTCCATCAAGCCCAGACTAACTTCCGTTTAGTTTCCTGCCAGTTTGAGGTGTGATCAGATGTGACCGTGCCATCAACAGAAGCTATTTTGTCTGCCAATCAATACGGCCCGCAGCGTAATTGTCTGTGACAAAAACAGATACTGTGAAATTAGTCCGCAAAGTGTGCAACGGAACCACAGGCGTTAGTGATTTATAACCCTCTGTGGAGGTAGGGAGACGTCTTCTCTGTCAGGGAAGAATCCCCCCCCCCCCCACCTCCCCACTGCTAACACTTCTTGCACATACACAAACATTCTACTGCCACTGTCAAGGCTTTGGAATGAACTGTTGACTGATCATTAGCTAACGTGGATGTGGTTTCTATGTCTGTCTCTCTCGCTGCCTGTCTCTCTCTCGCTGCCTGTCTCTCTCTCGCTGCCTGTCTCTCTCTCGCTGCCTGTCTCTCTCTCGCTGCCTGTCTCTCTCTCGCTGCCTGTCTCTCTCTCGCTGCCTGTCTCTCTCTCGCTGCCTCTGCAGAGTCATTTAGGTAATGTGCTGGTGGACATGAAGCTTATCGACATCAAGGACACTCTGCCTGTGGGTTTTATTCCCATCCAGGAGACTGTGGACACACGTAAGCACTGATCTTCTCCTCTCATATCCTACAGCTCTCCTTCTTTACCTCCCGGGTCTATTTTAAGCTTCTCTGACTAACCATCAAGGTAGTCAGTGCTACATAACAGCATGTGTGATTTTATTTAAAAATGTCCCTACAAATGTGAAAAGCAAATCATGTGTTTTTGTGAGTCAGACTTTGTGGACTCTGGGAGATAGGATACTGGTTACATGGTTAGTTTTTATTATTTATAGACCGTAACATGATCAGAGACCTTTTTCAGTGCACTGACTCTCTCTTTTCTCTTCATGTCTCTCTTTCTTTATTCTCTCTCCTCTTTTCTCTCCTCTCTCTCCTCTTTTCTCTCCATGTCTCTCTTTCTTTCTTCTCTCCTCTCTCTCTCTCTGCTTTCTCTTTCCTCTTTTCTCTGTATTTTCTCTTTGTCTGTCACCCTCCTGCTTCCTCTTTGTCTGGCTGTCTGTCTCTTTTTGTTGTCTGTCTGCTGGCCACACACAGAGGAGCAAGCCTTCCGGAAGAGGAGGCTGTGTATCAAGTTCATCCCGCGGGACTCCACAGAGGCAGCCATCTGTGACATCAGAATCCTGGGCAGGTCCAAGCAGGCCCCACCGCAGTACACTTTCATAGGGTTAGCAGCTGTGATGTTATTAACATAGATATCGTAGAGCCAGATGATGTAGAGCTAGGGTTTTTCAGAGTAAGCCAGCCACCAGGAAATGGGGTTTAATTTACTTATAAAATGTGAGGGAAATTGGGGTTTCACACAATTTTGAGTTCCTTCAACAGGTTATGAATTGAGGTGAACAGGCGTCAGAATGTTGTACTTCTAGTCTGTCTACGTGGTGCGGCTGTATGCAGGAAATGGATGATGATGCTAAAAGAGGCTGTGGTTGTGTTCCAGAGAGCTCAACAACATGGGGATCTGGTATCGCATGGGTAAGGTCCCGCGTGCCCAGGAATCTTCGCCAACTCCAACCACCAATAACATCCAGAATATCAACTCGACGGCCAACACCACACCAACCCCAGCAGCCCCTCTGCCCAAGTATGCTATGTTTTCCATATTCTCATTTTATTTTTTTATTTTTTTTTACTTTTTATTTAGCTAGGCAAGTCGGTTAAGAACAAATTCTTATTTTCAATGACGGCCTAGGAACAGTGGGTTAACTGCCTTGTTCAGGGGCAGAACGACAGATTTTGACCTTGTCAGCTTTGGGATTTGAACTACCTGTCGCCTCATTCAGGACCTCTTGCGTGTGTGTGTTCCACTTCCCATAATTCAGAGTGGTTTCTATTTCAAGTCTGCAGCCAAGTAAGCTAAAGAACAGGCACGTTGTGTTGAAACGGCGTTTACTCAAGAGAATGGGGAAAATTAACTGCCTATAGCCTGTGGCTAAAGAGTAAAACAAAGAGAAACTGTGTCTATAAAGCTTCTGCAAGAGAAGGAGAGGAATACTAGTCTGCAGCTAGAATAGTGGGTTTTCTTCCCATCTGAAGTGTACATGCATCTTCTCCCGACTGCCACCAGGACCCGTCTTGGTGTGGTTTTCTCCCGACTGCCACCGGGACCCGTCTTGGTGGGTTTCTCCCGACTGCCACCGGGACCCGTCTTGGTGTGGTTTTCTCCCGACTGCCACCGGGACCCGTCTTGGTGTGGTTTTCTCCCGACTGCCACCGGGACCCGTCTTGGTGTGGTTTTCTCCCGACTGCCACCGGGACCCGTCTTGGTGTGGTTTTCTCTAACAATGGTTAACCACTGGAGTTGCGCTCCTATCTGAGGGTGGTTTAGTCTCGAGAACGGGCCAGCATTGTTAGTAGTGCTGAAATATCTGAACCAGATGGAACCTGTTATTGTAACAAAACTCCACATTTAATGAAAAACGATGTACACTTGAAATCCTAAAACATATATTTTTTTTTGTGCCTTTTGTCTAAGTTAAAATAGTCTAGTGTAACTATTTTCTTGTTTACAACAACGGCTTTGCACTTTGTTGTCGTGTGTTTTATGTATTATACCAATAAAGTTTTTACTATCAATTTGACTTAAACACCATAGTTGTTTTGAGATTTAAACTCTGTAATACTAGGTTATGCTATATAAATGGAGGTTCTGCTATATCCCCCGGAGGAAAAAGCATTACACCATGATCCCACTGTCCGTGCTATCTGGGATCCTTGGGATGACCCTAACCTTAACCACAAGAACGCATAGAGACCATTGGGATTCCTCTCACACTGTTGCTCTCAGACAATGCTCCACTGCACTAGCAGTGCTACCCCAGCCAGGATAGCGTGTAACTCCACTGGACTAGCAACGCCGGGCTAGCGTGTAACTCCACTGGACTAGCAGCACTACCCCAGCCAGGCTAGCGTGTAACTCCACTGGACTAGCAACGCCAGGCTAGCGTGTAACTCCACTGGACTAGCAGCACTACCCCAGCCAGGCTAGCGTGTAACTCCACTGGACTACCCCAGCCAGGCTAGCGTGTAACTCCACTGGACTACCCCAGCCAGGCTAGCGTGTAACTCCACTGGACTAGCAGCACTACCCCAGCCAGGCTAGCGTGTAACTCCACTGGACTACCCCAGCCAGGCTAGCGTGTAACTCCACTGGACTACCCCAGCCAGGCTAGCGTGTAACTCCACTGGACTAGCAGCACTACCCCAGCCAGGCTAGCGTGTAACCCCACTGGACTACCCCAGCCAGGCTAGCGTGTAACTCCACTGGACTACCCCAGCCAGGCTAGCGTGTAACTCCACTGGACTACCCCAGCCAGGCTAGCATGTAACCCCACTGGACTAGCAGCGCCAGGCTAGCGTGTAACTCCACTGCACTAGCAGCGCCACCCCAGCCAGGCTAGCATGTAACTCCATTGACTAGCATAGCCAGGCTAGCGTGTAACTCCACTGGATTAGCAGCGCCACCCCAGCCAGGCTAGCGTGTAACTCCACTGGACTAGCAGTGCCACCCCAGCCAGGCTAGCGTGTAACCCCAGCCAAGCTAGCGTGTAACTCCACTGGACTACCCCAGCCAGGCTAGCATGTAACCCCACTGAACTAGCAGCGCCAGGCTAGCGTGTAACTCCACTGCACTAGCAGCGCTACCCCAGCCAGGCTAGCGTGTAACTCCACTGCACTAGCAGCGCTACCCCAGCCAGGCTAGCGTGTAACTCCACTGGACTAGCAGCGCCAGGCTAGCGTGTAACTCCACTGGACTAGCAGCGCCACCCCAGCCAGGCTAGCATGTAACTCCACTGGACTAGCAGTGCCAGGCTAGCATGTAACCCCAGCCAAGCTAGCGTGTAACCCCACTGGACTAGCAGCGCCAGGCTAGCGTGTAACTCCACTGGACTAGCAGCGCCACCCCAGCGTGTAACTCCACTGGACTAGCTAGCGTGTAACTACACTGGGCGCCACCCCAGCCAGGCTAGCGTGTAACTCCACTGGACTAGCAACGCCAGGCTAGCGTGTAACTCCACTGGACTAGCAGCACTACCCCAGCCAGGCTAGCGTGTAACTCCACTGGACTACCCCAGCCAGGCTAGCGTGTAACTCCACTGGACTACCCCAGCCAGGCTAGCGTGTAACTCCACTGGACTACCCCAGCCAGGCTAGCGTGTAACTCCACTGGACTAGCAGCGCCAGGCTAGCGTGTAACTCCACTGGACTAGCAGTGCCACCCCAGCCAGGCTAGCATGTAACCCCAGCCAAGCTAGCGTGTAACCCCACTGGACTAGCAGCGCCAGGCTAGCGTGTAACTCCACTGGACTAGCAGCGCCACCCCAGCGTGTAACTCCACTGGACTAGCTAGCGTGTAACTACACTGGGCGCCACCCCAGCCAGGCTAGCGTGTAACTCCACTGGACTAGCAACGCCAGGCTAGCGTGTAACTCCACTGGACTACCCCAGCCAGGCTAGCATGTAACCCCACTGGACTAGCAACGCCAGGCTAGCGTGTAACTCCACTGGACTAGCAGCACTACCCCAGCCAGGCTAGCGTGTAACTCCACTGGACTACCCCAGCCAGGCTAGCGTGTAACTCCACTGGACTACCCCAGCCAGGCTAGCGTGTAACTCCACTGGACTACCCCAGCCAGGCTAGCGTGTAACTCCACTGGACTAGCAGCGCCAGGCTAGCGTGTAACTCCACTGCACTAGCAGCGCCACCCCAGCCAGGCTAGCATGTAACTCCATGGACTAGCATAGCCAGGCTAGCGTGTAACTCCACTGGAATAGCAGCGCCACCCCAGCCAGGCTAGCGTGTAACTCCACTGGACTAGCAGTGCCACCCCAGCCAGGCTAGCGTGTAACCCCAGCCAAGCTAGCGTGTAACTCCACTGCACTAGCAGCGCTACCCCAGCCAGGCTAGCGTGTAGCTCCACTGCACTAGCAGCGCTACCCCAGCCAGGCTAGCGTGTAACTCCACTGGACTAGCAGCGCCAGGCTAGCGTGTAACTCCACTGGACTAGCAGCGCCACCCCAGCCAGGCTAGCATGTAACTCCAATGGACTAGCAGCGCCAGGCTAGCGTGTAACTCCACTGGACTAGCAGTGCCACCCCAGCCAGGCTAGCATGTAACCCCAGCCAAGCTAGCGTGTAACCCCACTGGACTAGCAGTGCCACCCCAGCCAGGCTAGCGTGTAACCCCACTGGACTAGCAGCGCCACCCCAGCCAGGCTAGCATGTAACCTCCACTGGACTGGATGCTCTGTAGAGGCAGCGTAGCCTCCTACTGCTGCCAACAACAGTGTTGTGTATTTTTGGGGGGCTGGATTCAGGATCGTTATCCTAAGCGTTGGTAGCATTTTATAGTTGGTAGCATTTATAAACGCGGTAGCCAGAGCCCTGATTGCTTATTGCTTGCAAGACATGAGACTATATATCATGGGTATGTTGCAAAACTACTTGTTTACTGTTCTAATGATGTTGGTAACCAGTTTATAATAGCAATAAGGCACCTCGGGTTTGTTGTTTTTAGCCAATATACCACGGCTAAGGGCTGTATCCAGGTACTCTGTGTTGCATAAGAACAGCCCTTAGCTATGATGTATTGGTCATATACCACACCTCCTCGGGACTTATTGCTTAAGTATACTTTCCCCGTGAAATTAAATGCATTTTTTGTGCAATGCTTTTCAGCCATTTTTAAAGAGACAGGAAGCTGCTTCCTCCTCGTCTTTCCCTCTTTTCTTTCAGCCCTCTTCTCTCTGATTGGTTGGAACCAATCATTTCGTTCTCTCCAGGGGTTGGAACCAATCATTTCGTTCTCTCCAGGGGTTGGAACCAATAATTTCGTTCTGAACCAGTTCGAACTCCTTTGTTCTTTTTTTAAACCTTAGAAATCTTTAAAAAAAAAAATTTTTAGCTCTACATTAAATTGGAGGATATTTATTTTGTTCTAGTCCCCACCAAAAAGGCAACAAACTGCCTATGCAAATCACTCCCTCTGTCGATCAGAATTGTTTTCGCAGCATCTGCCTGCCTGCTGAACATCTTTGCCAGTGAGTGTGCGCGCGGTCTAAGGCATTGCATCGCAGTGCTTGAGACGTCGCTACAGACCCAGGTTCGATCCTAGGCTGTGTTACAACCGGCCATGAACAGTAGTCCTATAGGGCGGCGCACAATTGGCCCAGCGTCGCCCGGGTTAGGGGAGGGGTTTGGCCAGGTCGGCTTTACTTGGCTCATCACGCTCTAGCGACTCCTTGTGGCGGGCCGGGTGCCTGCAGGCTGACTCCGGTCGTCAGTTGAACGGTGTTTCCTCTGACAGATTGGTGCAGCTGGCTTCCGGGTTTAGCGAGGGGGTGTTAAGAAGCGCAGCTTGGCGGGTCATGTTTCAGAGGACGCATGACTTAACCTTCACCTCTCCCGAACACGTTGGGGAGTTGCAGCGATGAGCCGATCGTAATCACGAAATTGGGTACAAATTACACGTAATTGTGAATAAGAAATACCTTATTTACATAACCCTTTTGCTCTGAGACTTGAAATGGAGCTCAGGTGCATCCTGTTTCCATTGATCAACCTTGATGTTTCTACAACTTGATTGGAGTCCACCTGTGGTAAATTCAAATGATTGGACATGATTTTGAAAAGGCACATACCTGTCTATATAAGGTCCCACAGTTGACAGTGCATGTCAGAGCAAAAACCAAGCTATGAGGTCAAAGAAATTGTCCATAGAGCTCAGAGACGACAGGATTGTGTCGAGGCACAGATCTGTGGAAGGGAACAACATTTTTTTTTTGCAGCATTGAGGGTCCCCAAGAAATGTGACCTCCATCATTCTTAAATGGAAGAAGATTGGAACCACCAAGGCTCTTCCTAGAGCTGGCCACCCGGTCAAACTGGGGGAGACTGTCCTTGGTCAGGGAGGTGACCAAGAACCCGATGGTCACTCTGACAGTGCTTTAGAGTTCCTCTGCGGAGATGGGAGAACCTTCCAGAAGGACAACCATCTCTGCAGCACTCCACCAATCAGGCCTTTATGGTAGAGTGGCCAGACGGAAGCCACTCCTCAGTAAAGGGAAATTGACAGCCTGCTTGGAGTTTACCAAAAGGCACCTAAAGGACTCTCAGACCATGAGAAACAAGATTCTCTGTTCTGATGAAACCAAGATTTATCTATTTGGCCTGAATGCCAAGCGTCACGTCTGAAGGAAAGCTGGCACCATCCCTACAGTGAAGCATGGTGGTGGCAGCATCATGCTGTGGGGATGTTTTTCAGCGACAGGGACTGGGAGACCAGTCGGGATCGAGGCAAAGATTAACAGAGCAAAGTACAGAGAGCTCCATGATGAAAACCTGCTCCAGAGCACTCAGGACCTCAGACTGGGGCGAATGTTCATCTTCCAACAGGACAATGACTCTAAGCACACAAGTCTCTGAATGTCCTTGAGTGACCCAGCCAGAGCCCAAACTTGAACCCGATCGAACATCTCTGCAGCGACACACCCCATCCAACCTGACAGCGCATGAGAGGATCTGCAGAGAAAAATTGGAGAAACTCCCCAAATACACATGTGCCAAGCTTGTAGCATCATTTCCAAGAAGGCTCTAGGCTGTAATCGCTGCCAAAGGTCCTTCAAGTACTGAGTAAAGGGTCTGAATACTTACGCTATTGTGATTATATATTGTGTGTAGATTGAGGGGGGGGGGGGAGAATTTAATCAATTTTAGAATAAGGCTGTAACGTAACAAAATGTGTAAAAAGTCAAGGGGTCTGAATACTTTCCGAATGCACTGTATGTATATCTGAAATGTCAGATGTTAACAGAATGTGTAATTAAAAAACAAAAACAGTTAAGTGAGAATTAGGCTGTAGTGGGGGGAAAAGTGGTGGAGTTACAGTATTTAGCTACACGGCAAAAAAATGATTAACTACTGTAAACAGTACCTAGATTTTAATTTAGTTCAATGACTACCAAGCTACTGCAAAATGTAGTTGAATCACTAGTTGACCCCAACACTGGCTCCAACATAGTTACAAAGTGGTAGCGAAGGTTAAAACATATTTTCTTTTCTGTGTGCCTGACAATATTACTTAAATTCGCTCCAAAAGACTGGATTGTTACGATGCATAATTGTTTCATTTCCCTTCTCTCCCCACAATGTTCTCTTCTGTAATTTACTAAAGCATTTCAGCACACCACAGTCAGAACCTCGGCAGAGAAACAAGAGGAGTGGCATCTTGTTCCCCACAACGATGATAAATTGGATTCCAAACTCCAGTGGCCACTGTAATCCAATCCCTAACCACTGCAGTCAGTTTTTCTGTGCTTTGTTCACTGAGTAACTTATTGCCTTATATGTCAATTGAGTCACCAGTCTAAAGCCTTGTAGCTTCTCTGAGATGTGGCTGATTTTTCTGAGTTTTAATAAATGCCGTTTTTCCATTTGAGAAAAGTTTTGACAGCCACAGAAGGACCATGGATGCTTGTTAGTGTAACATCTTGCCTGTGAAGTGGCTCTGCAGCAGGGCTCTCGAACCCTGTTCCAGGGGAGCTACCGTACCATCCAGGGTCCGGTTTCCAAAAGGCATCTTAAGGCTAAGTTCGTCATAAGAACCTTCACAGGAGCATCGTTACATCTATGAGCTGTTTCCCCCAAAAAACATTTACCAAATTTGCACTTAAACACTTATTTACTTATTGCCTCATACCATTCAAACATCTTCGTTAGATTTGTATTTATTTTTTTTACCTACTGCATGACTTTAAACACAGATTTAATTTTAATTTTTACCTTTATTTAACCAGGCAAGTCAGTTAAAGAACAAATTCTTATTTTCAATGACGGCCTAGGAACAGTGGGCTAACTGCCTTGTTCAGGGGGAGAACGACAGATTTGTACCTTGTCAGCTCGGGGGTTTGAACTTGCAACCTTCCGGTTCCTAATCCAACTCTCTAACCACTAGGCTACCCTGCTGCTAAACATAGAATTAATGTGTTTATTTATCTGTCTCTGTGACCACCGATTAATTTCACAGTGAAGTTGACTACAAATACAAAGTTGCCAATGTCTTTGCAATTGTTAAAAAAAAGGCTGTTTATTCAAGATAAATAGCCTACAGTATAGGACTATATAATTAAATATTTAAATACATTTCTTGTTCATTCAATCGAGTTCTGTTTTGCTAATTGTAGGCTGTCTGTAATTTATTATAATTATAAACGTCAAGGTAAGATTTGAACGGCAGAATCTGATCCGAGAGCAGTGCTGCCTTTTTCATTTCGATCCCGGCAGTATCGACACTATGCTCCGAAAGGCACTTAGCGAACGTTCTCTCTGCGTGGTGTTTTAGGAAAGTCGTTGTAAGGAAAGATGCATCGCTAAAACATTTGTAAAAGCCTATAAACTCCATCGCTATCGGGAAACCGAGAGCTGTAGATGTTCGCTCCATCTCTAATCTACTTGATTGTAATAATGAACTGTTTGATAAACGGGTTAGTTTCAGCTGGGGGGGGGGGGGGGGGGGGGTTGGAGCAAAAACCTACATTAGGGGTAGCTCTCTGGGAACAGGGTTGGAGAGCCCTGCTATACACTATTCAAAAGCTTGTCATTTTGATCAAAAGCGACTGTTCTTGTTTCTGATTTGACTCTAGACGCAGCTCCTGAGTACGTCGCTCGTCCTGGTCTGAGAGAGTAGACTTCTCCAAAAGCAGCCTATTTACTGCATTCATTTCTGGATATTGATGGATGTTTTGTCTAGTGTGGCCAAAGGCAGGCATACTCAGAAAGAGCACCCAAACAATATCTGTCAGGTCAATCTGTGTTTGTGAAATATCACACCCGCCATCGGAATCCTATCACCGACGTAATTCCCCTCCACTTCCTCAGTCAACCTTTTTTTTAGATGAGCTGGAAAGGAGATCTTCATTAAAGCAGTCCGTGGCCAATGCCCAGATTAACGATTGTCGTCAACCTTTTTTTAATAAAAAGAATCCTCCGCTGTCTTGTCTGAGAGGAGCGTATCCACACGCTGATGGAATTGATGAGGTTAAAAGGTCGACCCCCATCATGGCAGAATAAACCCGAGAGAGAGAGAGACAGAACCAGACGTCTATTTGTAAATATTGCTGACTGTTTTGGGGCGACGAGGAAGACTCAGTCTTGTGTGTATGTATATGTGTATATATATATATGTGTGTGTGTGTGTGGTATGTATGTATGTATGTATGTATGTATGTATGTATGTATGTATGTATGTATGTATGTGTGTGTGTGTGTGTGTGTGTGTGTGTGTGTGTATGTATATATATGAGAGAGAGATTTTACAGATAAAAATCAGTTAGAAGCGATTGATACCAAAACAAGACTGAGTCTATAGATAGATAGATATATATACACACATTTTAAAAAATTGGACACATTGATTATTAAACATGGCTTTTTTAAAAATCTGTTTGTCCCCTACAGACATATATCCATGACACTCCCCGCCAGTTTCAAAAGGCAAACCACTACTAGACCAGATTTTGAACACCAGAACTCCAACCTGTACGCCATATCAGGTGAGCTACTGTCTACGTTTCTTCCCAATTGCAAAAAGTCTTCTGGAATATGCATATATTCAATGTTTTTTTGTTGGTGTTGTTTTTTTCCCTTTCAGCCATTGCATAATATTAATTTTGAATTTAGTGTTATCCCTCAGTTTACTCTGAAGTCACCTGTGGTAGCTACCCCTTAAGGAGTGTTTTCCCTCAGTTTACTCTGAAGTCACCTGTGGTAGCTACCCCTTAAGGAGTGTTTTCCCTCAGTTTACTCTGAAGTCACCTGTGGTAGCTACCCCTTAAGGAGTGTTTTCCCTCAGTTTACTATGAAGTCACCTGTGGTAGCTACCCCTTAAGGAGTGTTATCCCTCAGTTTACTCTGAAGTCACCTGTGGTAGCTACCCCTTAAGGAGTGTTATCCCTCAGTTTACTCTGAAGTCACCTGTGGTAGCTACCCCTTAAGGAGTGTTATCCCTCAGTTTACTCTGAAGTCACCTGTGGTAGCTACCCCTTAAGGAGTCTTTGGATGTCGTATGATGGATATGTTATGGATTCAAAGAGAGACATCGTATGGTGAGCCAGAGAGATGGACCCCCCCCCCAGTACTGGGCGACTCAATTCTTCCATACTCTCTCATACTCTATTCTACATCTAATTTTCACTTAATGAGCTATGTACCGGGAGTGGTAATGCAATCTAATAGGGGTTTCTTTGTACTCCTTATCATTGGCACATCGAAAATAAACAAAACGCTTGAGTAGACGCAACACTGACACATGAAATCTCCCCTGGAGTTGCGCGTAGGAAACCCTTTGGGTAAAGCAGGACATTTTTGAGTTTTACCCAAAAGTTTTCCTTCTGTTCTCTAAACTCCGGGTGACCCCCCCCCCCCCCCCCCCCCCCGCACAGTTGAGAAAGGCTGCGAAACCAACCAACCAATGACCGCACCACTCATCAACACTGCAGTAAACATCAGTTTGCTTCGACGGATCCCTTTCATTACTCCCACGTTGTTTGAACGGACGCGATGTCGGGTCGGGAGAGAAGCCTAGTAACCAATTAAGACGAGACATGACCGTCAGTCGGGAGAGAAGCCTAGTAACCAATCGGGTGCCAAGCCGCTGAAACAAATATCAGATATCAGCCATTTTAAGGAGATGCACCTGCCCTTTTTTTATTATTTTATAATTTGACCCTAATAATTGTAGCTCTGAGAACTCGGCGTCGCTTTCCAATTAAAACCCACGCTGGCTCCTTGACGGAGGTCGCAGTAATGACACCCCTGCAGCATTAGAGGCTGAAACTGACAGGTGAGTCCCCGAATGAATTAAACATGAGGTGGGTTACAATGAGAAGCGGAAAAGCCTCAGACAGAAGTTGTCTTTTGAGGGGAGGAAGGGGGGGGAGGGTATTCGAGGCTTGTAAAATGCTCAGTGTAATTTACATATTCATCTCTTTGCCGTTCAGCCTTATCGAGAGCTCACCCCACTCTTGGTGACGTCTCTAAAGCTAAAATAGCAGTGACAGACGAGGGTGCGCTTCATTTTCCCCAGGATTTATGACTTGTGTAATTTTAGGGTATTTTATTAATACGCTTAGACGATTGATCCCCCCCCCCTCGTCACTCTGTGTGGAATACGCTTAATAGTTCCAGATGACGCCTGGCTCACTGATTATGGCAAGGACTTTCCTTCTTCTCTACTTCCTCCCATTATTTATTTTTTGCTCTTTTTTTTATTTTTTAATTGAGTTTCGTCCTTTTGACACACACGTTTTAGTTCACTATTTACACAGGGAAAAGGATCGCCTTTTGACAGTTGAGGTTTTCAGTCAAATCCATCCGGATATTTGGGATCATTTAGAATGGAGGAAGTAAAAACAAATGACATCGTAGAAGTACACATTTGAGGCACCGTGGGCTCTAAGCTTATTATCCAAACACATCCCCAAACTCCTCGTCTCAAATCCTCCTCTTGGTTTTACACTTTATTAGTCAAAGAGCACAAGTAGTCAACAAGCTACATGACACAGCCCAGATGTGCCACAACAGGTCTCCATCACCTTCAGTTCAGTATGCCCCATTGGTCCTCACTACATCTCCCATAACCCCCTGTTTTTCGGGTTGCAAAATTCTACTTACTTTCCCAAAATTCTGGTTTGGGTTGGAGAATTTCTGTATTCCTTCCTTATTCTCATCATTTCAGTTATCTTCCAACACGAATTTCTGGAAAACCGTGGAATTTTACCGGAATTTTGAAACCCTACCCCTGTTGCAACACATGGCCTGAGGAGACGGCGACATACTGTCCATCCATCCCATCCCATGGAGGAGTGTGGCCATGCTATACATCCCCAGCTAATTACAGCCAGATGAAATTATGCCCTCCACATCCAAGCCATTTAAAGACAATTTATAAAGATTCATCATCCTAATGTCCCTTAAAAGATCTTCTGCGGGTTATTTAAGTAAGTTATTAATAAGCTTCTAATGCTCTGCTTGAAGGAAGCGGCCTTCCTTCCTTGTCTCCTCTCCTTAGTTGATCTGGGGGGGGTTCTATGCCCTACAGAGTTTTAAGGTTAGTTAGGAAGGACGAGGCACTAGACAAGGAGGTTGAAGGACAAATCTGTTTTTGTTTGGATGATATTTATTTACATGTTGTATTATATTGGAGGAGTAACATCATAAAAATTAACAATTGACCTGTGCCAGCTTGTCACGTGTCAACAGGTTTAAAAGGGATTGTTGAATGTATTTAGGCTCTTTCATTGGAGAATTCTCTCTCTGTCTTCACCCCATCCTCACCTCTAACCCCTGGCCTTCACCCCATCCTCACCTCTAACCCCTGGCCTTCACCCCATCCTCACCTCTAACCCCTGGCCTGCACCCCATGTCATCCTGAACCCCTAACCCCTGGCCTACACCACATCCTCACCTCTAACCCCTGGCCTGTACCCCATGTCATACTGAACCTCTAACCCCTGGCCTTCACCCCATGTCATACTGAACCTCTAACCCCTGGCCTTCACCCCATGTCATCCTGAACCTCTAACCCCTGGCCTGTACCCCATGTCATCCTGACCTCTAACCCCTGGCCTTCACCCCATCCTGACCTCTAACCCCTGGCCTGTACCCCATGTCATCTGTACACGATTTTAAATAAGATTTTATTTTCAGAAGTGTGATACATGCGACCGTTGATGGTCAGAAGGCCTGTGATTTTAAACGTGGTGAAGACTACATTACCGCAGAGGGGAGGTTGTATAATTAACACTTTAGTCTGACGTCTTCCGTTTAAACACACACCCTGTTTTATACTCATTCGGCTGAACCAAAAGCCATACACTGGGGTCAAACTCAAACTTTGGTCAAAGAAAACTACGCAGGCCTGAGTTTTCGTTGTTGAACGATCACCACGGTTCCACATTTATAGCTAAGCCTTCACGCCTCAAGATCAGGAATTTGCCCTCTGAGCTAAAGAGCTATTTAAATAGAGTTTTAATCTAGTGTATATATTTGGTTTCTTTGGAGATGTGTTGGGACTTGAGGGAGGTGGATCAGCAAGAAGGCAACAGTCCCAGTGGCCTGTGTTGGGACTTGAGGGAGGTGGATCAGCAAGAAGGCAACAGTCCCAGTGGCCTGTGTTGGGACTTGAGGGAGGTGGATCAGCAAGAAGGCAACAGTCCCAGTGGCCTGTGTTGGGACTTGAGGGAGGTGGATCAGCAAGAAGGCAACAGTCCCAGTGGCCTGTGTTGGGACTTGAGGGAGGTGGATCAGCAAGAAGGCAACAGTCCCAGTGGCCTGTGTTGGGACTTGAGGGAGGTGGATCAGCAAGAAGGCAACAGTCCCAGTGGCCTGTGTTGGGACTTGAGGGAGGTGGATCAGCAAGAAGGCAACAGTCCCAGTGGCCTCGACGGAACCTTCGGACAGAGGGTTTTAGGTGTTAATGCCTCATTTTAGGGGTTGGTTTGTATTTGTCCTGTTACAAGTTTATAATGGAAATGTATTTTTTTGCATATTCCAACTCCTCCTGATACACCCTCAGGGAGTGAAGTAACATCCAGGGTCACCATTATACAGCGCCCCTGGAGCCATTGAGGTTAAGTGCCTTGCTCAAGGGCACAGCGACAGATTTTTCACCTCGTCAGCTCCGGGTTTTCAAACCAGAAACCTTTCGGTGACTGGCTCAACGCCCTAACCTCGAGGCCAGACATTTGTATCTTGTGGCTGGCGTAATGAGTCTTTGTCTCTTTCAGCAATGGATGGAGTGCCTTTCATGATCTCTGAGAAGTTTGCCTGCGCTTCCGATGATGTGAGTCTGTCTTTCGGGTTGGTTCACTCACAAAATGTAATCTTGACTGTTGAGCATCATAGTTGTGAAGAGAAAACAAAATGTAATCTTGACTGTTGAGCATCATAGTTGTGAAGAGAAAACAAAATGTAATCTTGACTGTTGAGCATCATAGTTGTGACGAGAGAACTAAATGCAACGGGCAATATTCTTGCCTCTGATGTAGATATCAGCTTGATAAGATTGTTGCTCAAGTGTGTGTGAAACTGGTTGATGAAGAGTAGGCACAGACTGAGAGAAGAAGTCTGTGTTCCACTTACATGCATTCAACATGTTCGCTCAGCCTGTCAACTTCCTGTCCTGTCGGCCATCTGTATTGCAGCTGCAGCAGGTGGATCTGATGGGCATCACAATCAAGTCGCTGACGGAGATTGAGAAAGAGGTGAGTACGAGTTAGCCTGGGGTGAGACGGTGTACGAGCCTGGTTCCAGATCTGTTTGTGCCGTCTTGCCAACTCCTGTGGTCGTTGTCATGCCCGAACACCATAGGAGTTGGCAAGACTCCACAAACCGAGCCTGGGGACCAGGCTAAACTCACACCGCCATGTTCACTGACATATGACATCATCGACTGCCTTCAAAAACGGGTTCTAGCATTTTGATAGAGGCAGGGTGATCACACGTCTTGTTGATTGTGTAAAAGGGACTTTACACGTGGAGTTTAGAGGGGCTTTTCAGGCAGAGATGAGGCCCTCTCTGAATTAAACCACACCCAAGCCTCTCTCTGTCAGAGCACTGAGCATGGCCACGGGTGTGTTTGTCCCTCTTTTAAAAAAGAATAAACGATAGTGCGCGAGGGCTCAAAGTAAGTCGTAGTGTCTAATCCACATGATCGGTGGAATGGAAGGAACCCAGAGACAATGAGTTCAGTAAGTATGGAGAGGAGGTGCATAGCTTATTTGTTAGTGCTTTTGTGAAGGCAGCATTTTCAGCAATGTTGTTCCTCTGTATTTCTCCCATCTGTCCACTAGAGGCCTGTAATTTGAGCTATTTCACCCTCTACTCTCTACTCAAACGGTGCAGTTTGCCCTGTGGAAGGGTCGCATACAGTAACTAGAGGGAAGACATTTTTGAGTAAATGAAAAGGCATGATCCAGTGATGAGAATGGATCCTGTAATCATATACAGAAGCCAATAATATATTTTATTTTTGTGGGGGGGGGGGGGGGGGGGGGGGGGGGGGGGCGGCTGGTGCTACATGCTTTTCTCCCCTCATTGCTTCGGATGGTGTCGGTTCCAGCCATTAGGCTCCCATTTCCCCAATGACTAGAGGAACCTGCGAACATAAGTAATTGGTGTCTCTTAAGTGTTGATTAGCCCACAATTTGAGTTGACGTCTTCATCCTGTGGGGGGGGCTGCAACGGGAGGGATGAGGGAGATGATGGACAAGGGATGAGGGAGATGATGGACAAGGGATGAGGGAGATGATGGAGATGATGGACAAGGGATGAGGGAGATGGACGGGGGAGATGATGGACGGGGGAGATGATGGACGGGGGAGATGAGGGACGGGGGGGGAGATGAGGGACGGGGGGGAGATGAGGGACGGGGGGGGAGATGAGGGACGGGGGGGAGATGAGGGACGGGGGGGGAGATGAGGGACGGGGGGGGAGATGAGGGACGGGGGGGGAGATGAGGGACGGGGGGGGAGATGAGGGACGGGGGGGGGAGATGAGGGACGGGGGGGGGAGATGAGGGACGGGGGGGGGAGATGAGGGACGGGGGGGGGAGATGAGGGACGGGGGGGGGAGATGAGGGACGGGGGGGGGAGATGAGGGACGGGGGGGGGAGATGAGGGACGGGGGGGGGGAGATGAGGGACGGGGGGGGGGAGATGAGGGACGGGGGGGGGGAGATGAGGGACGGGGGGGAGATGGGAGACGAGGGACGGGGGGGAGATGGGAGACGATGGACGGGGGGGAGATGAGGGACGAGGGAGACGAGGGACGATGGACGAGGGAGACGAGGGACGAGGGAGACGATGGGACGATGGGCGAGGGACGAGGGAGACGATGGGCGAGGGACGAGGGAGACGAGGGACGAGGGAGATGATGGGAGACGAGGGACGAGGGAGATGATGGGAGACGATGGACGAGGGAGATGATGGACATGGGAGACGATGGACGAGGGAGATGATGGACGAGGGAGATGATGGACGAGGGAGATGATGGACGAGGGAGATGAGGGACGAGGGAGATGATGGACGAGGGACGAGGGAGATGATGGACGAGGGACGAGGGAGATGATGGACGAGGGACGAGGGAGATGATGGACGAGGGACGAGGGAGATGATGGACGAGGGATGAGGGAGATGATGGACGAGGGAGTTGAGGGACGAGGGAGATGATGGGAGATGATAGACGAGGGAGATGATGGGAGATGAGGGACAAGGGAGATGATGGACGAGGGAGATGATGGACGAGGGAGATGATGGACAAGGGAGATGATGGACAAGGGAGATGAGGGACGAGGGAGATGATGGACGAGGGATGAGGGAGATGATGGACGAGGGATGATGGAGATGATGGACGAGGGAGATGATGGACGAGAGATGAGGGACGAGGGAGATGATGGACGAGGGACGAGGGAGATGATGGACGAGGGAGATGATGGACGAGGGAGATGATGGATGAGGGAGAGGATGGACGAGGGATGAGGGAGAGGATAGACGAGGGATGAGGAAGATGGTGATGAATTGCAGGGATGAGGAAGATGGTGATGAATTGCAGGGATGAGGAAGATGATGGACAAGGAATGAGGGAGAGGATGGACAAGGGATGAGGAAGATGGTGATGAATTGCAGGGAGAGATGGAAAGGGGAACAGACATAAAAACAAATGTCTTAACCTGGAATGTCGGCAAATGAACATGGCAGAGAAACAATTTTGTCTCAACCACATATCGATCGGACCGGGTGAGTCTCGGTTGAGACGATAGACCGGACCGGGTGAGTCTCGGTTGAGAAGATAGACCGGACCGGGTGAGTCTCGGTTGAGACGATAGACCGGACCGGGTGAGTCTCGGTTGAGACGATAGACCGGACCGGGTGAGTCTCGGTTGAGACGATAGACCGGACCGGGTGAGCCTCGGTTGAGACGATAGACCGGACCGGGTGAGTCTCGGTTGAGACGTTAGACCGGACCGGGTGAGTCTCGGTTGAGACGTTAGACCGGACCGGGTGAGTCTCGGTTGAGACGATAGACCGGACCGGGTGAGTCTCGGTTGAGACTAACCCTTGTTTCAGTAAGGTAATAAATAAAGGGTCAGGGTTAAGACCAATACAAGATGCTTTGTTGAATCTTGATCTGCTGTGGTACCATACAGCGTGTTATATATACAGTGCCTTGCGAAAGTATTCGGCCCCCTTGAACTTTGCGACCTTTTGCCACATTTCAGGCTTCAAACATAAAGATATAAAACTGTATTTTTTTGTGAAGAATCAACAACAAGTGGGACACAATCATGAAGTGGAACGACATTTATTGGATATTTCAAACTTTTTTAACAAATCAAAAACTGAAAAATTGGGCGTGCAAAATTATTCAGCCCCCTTAAGTTAATACTTTGTAGCGCCACCTTTTGCTGCGATTACAGCTGTAAGTCGCTTGGGGTATGTCTCTATCAGTTTTGCACATCGAGAGACTGAAATTTTTCCCCATTCCTCCTTGCAAAACAGCTCGAGCTCAGTGAGGTTGGATGGAGAGCATTTGTGAACAGCAGTTTTCAGTTATTTCCACAGATTCTCGATTGGATTCAGGTCTGGACTTTGACTTGGCCATTCTAACACCTGGATATGTTTATTATTGAACCATTCCATTGTAGATTTTGCTTTATGTTTTGGATCATTGTCTTGTTGGAAGACAAATCTCCGTCCCAGTCTCAGGTCTTTTGCAGACTCCATCAGGTTTTCTTCCAGAATGGTCCTGTATTTGGCTCCATCCATCTTCCCATCAATTTTAACCATCTCCCCTGTCCCTGCTGAAGAAAAGCAGGCCCAAACCATGATGCTGCCACCACCATGTTTGACAGTGGGGATGGTGTGTTCAGCTGTGTTGCTTTTACGCCAAACATAACGTTTTGCATTGTTGCCAAATAGTTACATTTTGGTTTCATCTGACCAGAGCACCTTCTTCCACATGTTTGGTGTGTCTCCCAGGTGGCTTGTGGCAAACTTTAAACGACACTTTTTATGGATATCTTTAAGAAATGGCTTTCTTCTTGCCACTCTGCCATAAAGGCCAGATTTGTGCAATATACGACTGATTGTTGTCCTATGGACAGAGTCTCCCACCTCAGCTGTAGATCTCTGCAGTTCATCCAGAGTGATCATTGGCCTCTTGGCTGCATCTCTGATCAGTCTTCTCCTTGTATGAGCTGAAGGTTTAGAGGGACGGCCAGGTCTTGGTAGATTTGCAGTGGTCTGATACTCCTTCCATTTCAATATTATCGCTTGCACAGTGCTCCTTGGGATGTTTAAAGCTTGGGAAATCTTTTTGTATCCAAATCCGGCTTTAAACTTCTTCACAACAGTATCTCGGACCTGCCTGGTGTGTTCCTTGTTCTTCATGATGCTCTCTGCACTTTTGACGGACCTCTGAGACTATCACAGTGCAGGTGCATTTATACGGAGACTTGATTACACACAGGTGGATTGTATTTATCATCATTAGTCATTTAGGTCAACATTGGATTATTCAGATATCCTCACTGAACTTCTGGAGAGAGTTTGCTGCACTGAAAGTAAAGGGGCTGAATAATTTTGCACGCCCTATTTTTCAGTTTTTGATTTGTTAAAAAAGTTTGAAATATCCAATAAATGTCGTTCCACTTCATGATTGTGTCCCACTTGTTGTTGATTCTTCACAAAAAAATACAGTTTTATATCTTTATGTTTGAAGCCTGAAATGTGGCAAAAGGTCGCAAAGTTCAAGGGGGCCGAATACTTTCGCAAGGCACTGTATATGTATGTATGTATGTATGTATGTATGTCTGTTCTCTACAATTGCTTTTCAAGCCATGAATTGGTGCGGTGGGAATACCTGCTTGTTTAACCTTAGTCCTGTGGTATGGAGGAGATCTGTCAACTAGTAGTCACACACCATCACCTAGTGCCCTGCTTTCTTACCACACAGCAAATCAACTGAAATCATTTCATTTTAAACTTGGAATGTAATCTCTTAGTTGAATTGTTTAGTTCAGTTTGTTGTAATAGACCCAAAACACTATTGATCTCTCTTAATTCAACATTTTAATAAGCATTTGTTTGGATTTAAATGAGTTTGATTTGATTCCAGACCTCAAGCATCTATCAGTGGGGAAGGACATTGTATTTTTGTGGTGGATAAAATTGTTTTTTTGCTTGTGCTGGTTTCCGCCACAAGGGGGAATACTTTGACCAAAAATCCAGTCAGAGACTGGTAACTGCATGAGACTAATGGGTGGCCCTAACTGTTTTCAACGGTGTGTTAAACAAACGCACTAAATATGTTTTATAAATGTATTTAATGTTGTCCTGATGATAGTTGATGACATGTTATCTTTCTTTCCATCTCTCTCCATCTACCTTTTCTCTCAGTACGAGTATAGTTTCCGCACAGAGCACAGCGCAGCAGCGAGGCTTCCCCCCAGTCCCACACGGATCTCCCTGGGCTCTGAGGCCTGAGCCCCCCCCAGTCCCACACAGATCTGAGCCTCCCCCCTCCTCCCCTCCAGAGAGACCTGAGCCTCTCCCTCCTTCTCCCTCTTCCCCTCCAGAGAGACCTGAGCCTCTCCCTCCTCCCCTCCAGAGAGACCTGAGCCTCTCCCTCCTCCCCTACAGAGACCTGAGCCTCTCCCACCTTTTCCCTCCTCCCCTACAGAGATCTGAGCCTCTCCCTCCTTCCCTACAGAGAGGTCTGAGACTCTCCCTCCTCCCCTACAGAGAGGTCGGAGCCTCCCCCAGTCCTCCAGCAGGAGAGGAGGAGAGACTCACACTACTACTACTACTACTGAGAACCATCCCACACAAACCAAGCCAGAGAGAGAGCAAACTAGGTCTCCCTCTCTCCCTTTGGCTTGCCTCCTCCCTCCACTCCTCCCCGCCTCCCTCCACTCCTCCCCGCCTCCCTCCACTCCTCCTTGTCTGCCTCCCTCCACTCCTCCCTCCCTCCACTCCTCCTTGTCTGCCTCCCTCCACTCCTCCCTGTCTGCCTCACTCCACTCCTCCCTCCCTCCACTCCTCGTCTGCCTCCTTCCACTCCTCCCTCCCTCCACTCCTCCCTGTCTGCCTCCCTCCACTCCTCCTTGTCTGCCTCCCTCCACTCCTCCCTGTCTGCCTCCCTCCCGTCTGCCTCCTTCCACTCCTCCCTCGTCTGCCTCCCTCCCTCCACTCCTCCTTGTCTGCCTCCCTCCACTCCTCCCTGTCTGCCTCCCTCCACTCCTCCCTGTCTGCCTCCCTCCACTCCTCCCTGTCTGCCTCCCTCCACTCCTCCCTCCACTCCTCCCTGTCTGCCTCCCTCCACTCCTCCCTCCCTCCACTCCTCCCTGTCTGCCTCCCTCCACTCCTCCTTGTCTGCCTCCCTCCACTCCTCCCTGTCTGCCTCCCTCCCGTCTGCCTCCCTCCACTCCTCCCTCGTCTGCCTCCCTCCACTCCTCCCTAACCTCCACTCCTCCTTGTCTGCCTCCCTCCCGCCACTCCTCCCTCCCTCCACACCTCCGGTCTGCCTCCCTCCACTCCTCCCGTCTGCCTCCCTCCACTCCTCCTTGTCTGCCTCCCTCCTGCCACTCCTCCCTCCCACCACTCCTCCCTCCACACCTCCCTCCTCGCCTCCCTCCACTCCACCTTGTCTGCCTCCCTCCACTCCTCCTTGTCTGCCTCCCTCCCGCCACTCCTCCCTCCCTCCACACCTCCGGTCTGCCTCCCTCCACTCCTCCGGTCTGCCTCCCTCTACTCCTCCCGTCTGCCTCCCTCCACTCCTCCTTGTCTGCCTCCCTCCCGCCACTCCTCCCTCCACACCTCCCTCCTCGCCTCCCTCCCTCCCTCCACTCCACCTTGTCTGCATCCCTCCACTCCTCCCTCCACACCTCCCACTACTCCTCCCTCCACTCCTACCAAACAAAACAATAAGGTCATTGGGACATCTTGGTCCACTGTCCAAATGGATGGTCCTTTTTCTTTTGAAAAAGAAAAAAAAATGAACAAACAGAAGTCCTTTGGTTGCCCAGTCGTTTCTTCTTCTTTGTTTTTAAAGTTCAGTACTGCTTATTTGAAGAGGGAAACAATCCATGGTAAAAAAGGGACCCGTTGATGCATTAAGGCTTTCACAGACGTGTGATCGAGACGAGCTCCGCTGTGCATTCAGGATGGAAAGACCTGTGAATCCTGATGGTTGTGTGATTTTGGACCCTTGGTGGTTAAGGGAGGAGAGAGAGAGAGAGCAAGGCTTGCCCATTCAACCCATGAACCATAGTGGCAGAGGCACCAGTTTAGTCTAGAAATGCACATTTGATCCATCCCTCCTTTCGGGAAACTTTAAAGCACCCACAGAGACTTGGGATGGTTGGAACAAACCGTGCTCTATAATACCCTATTGGATATAAGCAGTGCGTAACCCCCTGGTCTCGCCTTCGTTCCATTGGTCTTCTGTGGATATTTCTGCATCGAAGAGCAGCTTAGCCAGTCGTTGACTACAGCCCCCCCACCCCCCACCCCACCCACCTCCCTGTACACTAGATGTAAGCCCAGGAAGAGGAGCCAGCTTACATGTTACTGTAAAATAAATGTCCCCCAACAATATTGATTTGGACAGTTCACCCAAATGCTTTGAGAATGTTATTTTCTCTCGTCATTCTTTGTGAGTCATTTCAGTTGTTCTTACTCTTTTGCCTCGGCTGTTTGTGTCACGTTTCAACGACTCCATCGATGTGCTTTCTGGTCCGAGACACTCCTTGGATTAAAATCAGAACCACTAGTAAATGGACTGTTACAGTCGGTAAGGTCTTGCCGTTAGCTGGACGATACACCACTGTGTGTTTTTTTTTGTTGTTTTTTTTCAAAGCCAGATGTTTGCATCTGTTACCAGTCTCACTGTGGCTTTACTCAGTCTTTTGTCATGGTTTTAGTATTTCTTATCTTTTAAAAGCTGTATTTTCTATTTCTCGCGGAGTGAGTTTGACAGAAACGTACTGCTTAGTTTTGAAGGAGCCAGTTACCAATGAGAGCCCTGTCTTTCTCTAGTCAGGTTACAATGGCCAGCATTGTGATAGTATTAATTTGCCACTTTCATTTTTTTTTTTATTAATAATGAACAAAAGTAGATTTTTAAGTGTTTTAATTACGTGTATAATATTGTGTTTTTGAACTAAATGGGATGTTCTTGTATCAAGAAGAACACACTTAATAATTTGGGCTCAAGTAATGGTCTTTTGTTTCACGCATAAAGCTGATGTGTGTGGTCTTCTAAACGGGCTGCTTTTTTTGGGGGGTATTTTCAAAAACGACTAATTGTAATTTAATCAAGTGTTCCTGATGTTTTGCCTGTCCATTGGCATAGGGGGGGGGGGGGGGGGGGGGGGCTATAACTAATAACACCCCCATCTCCTCAGTTTTCTCCAAACTCTGACACAATGCCCTCTAAACCTTGGGGTTGTGTTCACCATATCAAAAAAAATGTTTTGCAACAGGGAACAACTGAAAGCTGTGTTCAGTTTAGTACCTTCCGGTTTTCAAAAAAACGTTCTCTCTCTGTTGAACACGACCCACCTTACACACTCCAAACTATCAGGAAACACACTCCAAACTATCAGGAGACACACATCTTCTGCGATAGTGTTTTTTTTTTTTTTCCAAACACTTTTGGTCTCTTTTTGTTTGTTTGTTTTTGTCTTATTGCCTCAACTGTGCTACAACCAACTGTGATCAAACCACTCATTGATACGACTTTTAGTTTGTTGTTGTTGTTGCTTGTCATTCTTTTACCCACACATGCTTGATATTGATGGTATTCATATTGAGAACGTTGTTTTCTTTTCTACAACAGTATTTGTCTTAAATGGCATCCAGGGTTGCTCCTTTTTCGACATTAAGCTTTTTAAACACTGCCTAGAAAATCTGGTCAACTCTGGAGAACCTTTTTTCTTTTCTAGCATTCCTGGTACTGATGTATTCTATCGCTGTAGTTTTTAAGCATCCAGTTTCAACATAATTTAGTTGATCTTTCTATGCTTGGCAGAAGTTGTTTCCTCAGAGCAGCTCTTGGTGCCCTTTGGGGGAAAAACAGCCCCTTTTATTTTCTCTTTGTCTAATTGCTCATTTAAGGCCTGAGGAGTATTCTGACCCTTCTCTCCCCAGAATAATTGACCAATACATTTCAGTGTTGTATTTTTCAGAAAATCAAAAAAAAAAATGGTCAAATCAATGGAAAAAAGAAAAGAAAAAGAAAGAGATGGATTGTGTTATTGCACTGCCTATATATTGTGATCATGCTAGTTAGTAGCTTAGCTAGTTCAACTAGACCAAACGTCCATTCAAAAACGATGCTTTGTAAAATGCTCCCACGTTACGGCTTGTTTTGTTCTGCCTGCATCATGGTAACCTACACCTGTACTTCTACATCTGAGCTGTGTCGTGTAAATATCTTCAGATGGTCATCATAAAAAAATACATTGTTAACTAATATGATTTGTCTGTGTATTAACATTTTAATGTGAGATCAAGTTCAGTCCTGTGTTTGTTTTCAACATGGACTCCTTTTTTTAAGACAGCCGCGGATTCCTTCCAGCTATGAGAGAGTGTTCAACCAGCTGTAGCTCAGCTGGGATTTTTAAATGTTGTTTTGATTTGCAACTCTTCTCTCCTGGATGGAGTTTGGGTTATCCTACTTTGAATGATTCTCATCCCAACATTAAACAAAACTTAAGATGACGACGAGAAGCTTCCACCGTTTATATTATTAGTTAACACTAAAATATACATTTGAGGATTTAACTAACAATCGAAACACCCAAACAACGTGAAGCTCTGTACTTCCGGAGGTAGAGCCTGTACGATTTGATGTTTTGTTTGTCTTCCTGGGAACTCTTAATTTGTAAACGCTTGTGAATTCATTATGGCTCTGATGATCCTGTTGGTGATAACTTTTTGAAAAGGTCAATTTTGGACCCCAAAAAAAGCAACAACAAAAAATAACATTTTAAAACTATAACTGATCAATGCACGATCATTCCAGGTAATTTACTGCTTAAACAAAATGGGTAAATAAGATATTTGGCTACAGAAAGGTACATTTCTTACGGATCTCAACAGCTTCCGTCCAAAAACAAATCCTGTGAAATGATGTCAACACATACTGGAGGAGTTACTAACTACGAGTGGCTAGCTTAGATACCGAACTAGCTACGTCTGGAGGAGTTACTAACTATGAGTGGCTAGCTACGTCTGGAGGAGTTACTAACTACGAGTGGCTAGCTTAGATACCGAACTAGCTACGTCTGGAGGAGTTACTAACTACGAGTGGCTAGCTTAGATAACGAACTAGCTACGTCTGGAGGAGTTACTAACTATGAGTGGCTAGCTACGTCTGGAGGAGTTACTAACTACGAGTGGCTAGCTTAGATACCGAACTAGCTACGTCTGGAGGAGTTACTAACTATGAGTGGCTAGCTTAGATACCGAACTAGCTACGTCTGGAGGAGTTACTAACTACGAGTGGCTAGCTTAGATAACGGACTAGCTACGTCTGAAGGAGTTACTAACTACGAGTGGCTAGCTTAGATAACGAACTAGCTATGTCTGAAGGAGTTACTAACTACGAGTGGCTAGCTTAGATAACGGACTAGCTACGTCTGGAGGAGTTCCTAACTACGAGTGGCTAGCTTAGATAACGAACTAGCTACGTCTGGAGGAGTTACTAACTACGAGTGGCTAGCTAAGTCTGTCGCGGTGCTCCTTGACCAGAATGACACGTCGATGAACCACCAAAGGCACACCCCATTTCTGTTTGAAAATTGATAAAGACGTGTGATGTTAGACCAGTTTTTTTTTTTTCATGGCCAAAGTCCAGTCTTTAAAAGACAAACCTTGTATTCCAGCTGCAAAACCTAATCTGTTAGGGATCAAACAGTTCAAATCAATATGGACCTATTATTATTATGGCAGTCTTATATTAAAATGTTTACCCTGTGTGTCATTGAGGTGTATTTGTTTGTGTGTGATTACACACAGAGTACCAACCAAACTACTGGTGACTAATCCACAGGATCAACCTTTTTATTTACCGTTTCTCAGAAGCATCCTACATTTGATTTCAATTTCAACCCACTGCTCTTCATTACTTCCTTCCATTCTATAAATGTTTTTTTTAGTTTTTTTTTTTTTGGTGGTCGGTTCGCTCCCTCAATCATTAGTTATCCGGCAGTGTGCAAACATGCGGGTTCTCTCATCTCAGTACCACCCCAGTCGTTTTAATGGCGACTAGTAAAACAACAGAGAGAGACCTCCTTAACTAGCTACTTCAAAACCCACAAGTTACTTTCCTCTCAAGATGTGTCGGCAACAGAGAAATCTGGCACGCACAGCCCACTGTCACCAAATTGTACCTGTAACGGAAGCAATTTGTCCTTTCCCTGGATATAGACTACTTTTAATCCCATTTTTTTAAGCGATATTTACCATCTTTATTAAGACATTTAATCAGAAACGCGGAGTGCCTGTCATGATGTCATATACCTGCCAAGACCTCTGTTGTCTTTGACTTCTGATTCCTCTCCATTTTGTTTTGTTTTTTGTCACCAAAAATAGAAATCTTCTTTCATCTTATCCGATGTGAGTTTCTGCAGAGAATGGACTAGGGTCCCATGGAAATTTGTCAGGCAGACTTTTGCATGTTGCTTGTATGCCAGCGTACTGGGTTAAAGGTAATGGTACCATGGATTACTTTAGTCAATGTCAAGTCAGTGCATCTCTTCAAAATGATAACTAATTATAAAGGAAAGTAATTGTATCATTTGTATTAATTTATTTAACATTGTCTTTTAATATTGACAAATCAGTGTGCTTGTTTGTTGTTTGTCTGTCTGTATTAACACATTTTGAATAAAACTTTTAAAATGGTGGCTGATTTGTCTCTGATTTTAAAACAAGAGATATGTTGACTAAATTTAACAGTAAGATTACAATTATATCCAGTGCTGTGACAGTATTTTGTCAGACGACCAGGTACAACCCACCCCAGCACATTATGTATGGTTTTTCTGTAATGCATCATGGGGGTGTTGTGGTCTTTCGTACACTTCTAGAGAGAAAAAGGTCTTGGAATAAAGATTTCACTTCAATTCAACTACATCGGATTACACCTTGCACCACATTGTACATTGTGACACTTGTTTCATTTTAAAAACATGGTTTAAACTATAATTTTGATATCATGGATGGACGGTCATTGCATCAGCCCTTGCTGGATAGTGCTCTCTCTATGAATTTGAGTGGTTACCTTTTCTCCAGCCCTATTCCTTAGCTTTTTTTTACCAAAACAGTGGAGGTTTGACTGCATTATTGTTTGAACTGCAGATTGCAGCTTTAAAATACAGTGTGAAAGTTGTCTCAATGTCTTCAAACTGAACTTGGAGCAACGGATATCAAAGCTAACTACAAAATACAAAATGGCATCTCACTTTTAATCTTGTTCCCTACTACTTAACCAGAAGGGTCCCATTTAGGTAAAAAAAAAAAAAAAAATCTCCCCCTTTCATCCTCAAGGTTTCTGCTGGTGGCCATGTGAGGCCGATTAGGACGATTGGGTTGTGATGACGCAAGGTGTGAGCTGATCCCTCCCTCTGATGGGCAGATGTTGAGGAGAGATGACCGGCCAGGCTCCGGCGTTGCCTTGCCTTGGGAATGTCATTTAAGTGGCCGGAGCAGGAACACAAATGGATTCCTTTCTAGTGAGATCAAAGGAGCGGCCATCGCGCAGACTCCTGGGGAACCTGCCTCCCTAACTACCCCCCGAGGAGGGTGGTTGTTTGATGGTTGGGGGTGCGATGGGAGGGGTCAGGTTTTGGGGAAGGTTGTTTCTGGCTTGTTTTTTTTGCTCTCTCAGGACCAGGTTGTTGCCGGGCGACGCTCCCTCAGGACCAGGTTGTTGCCGGGCGACGCTCCCTCAGGACCAGGTTGTTGCCGGGCGACGCTCCCTCAGGACCAGGTTGTTGCCGGGCGCCGCTCCCTCAGGACCAGGTTGTTGCCGGGCGCCGCTCCCTCAGGACCAGGTTGTTGCCGGGTGACGCTCCCTCAGGACCAGGTTGTTGCCGGGTGACGCTCCCTCAGGACCAGGTGGTTGCCGGGTGACGCTCCCTCAGGACCAGGTGGTTGCTCAGAAAATGAGAGGGATCCATGATGAAGTGGCGTTTTGTCTGAAACGATGGTTGAGGGCCAGCAGGTGGAGTTCCTCTGAGCCACTGTCATGGAAGATGTCATCCTTTCTCTGTCAAAAGTTTAATAACTAACTATTGACTGACATAGTTGGACAAGTAGTAATGGAGAAAACATCAACAGCATAGAAAATAAGTAATTGTATGAATGTTTAAAACCTTCAGGCCGGTATTCTGTGTGTCTTTCAGTGACATCCAATGATTTTAATTGATGAACCCCCTGAGAGGTTATTGAGTCATGACACCTGAGATCATTCGAGGCAATGCCATTCTTAGTTTAGAGCAGGGCTGTCCATACATTTGCAGGAAAGAGTGGCCAGGATATGGCCAATTTGAAAAGAAAAGGTCTCACGACAGGTGTGCTGACACTGCACACCCTTGGAGGTGCTATGCTTTCTGGACATTTTATAGCCGTCTTTCTCCTTTCATCAGAGCCAGATGTGCTCCGTAAAGGGCTGAGCATCCACAAGGGAAACTAGGGCTGCCAACATGGAGACGATAACGCTTCAAGGGGGACAGGAGCCAACAGCTATCAGTTATTCATGGAAAAAGTCAGCGTTACACAAAGTAAAACAGTAATATCTGGTCAGCTTCCACAACTAAGAGGGCGAAGTGTCAGGCCAAACTTCTCTACTGTTTTGTGTTTGTCCCACTGCTGTCATGCTGCAGCATGATGAAGCAGGTCCATGCAGATATCTATCGCTGTGACGTTTAGCACCGCGGCTGTTTTATCTGCAGTGTAACGCGTGGCAACGTCGTATCCAATGAGTCTCAGTTCAAACTTAAAAGGGATAGTTTGAAAAAATATACAGTGTCTTTTGGAAAGTTTTCAGACCCCTTGACTTTTTCCACTTTGTTACATTACAGCTTTATTCTAAAATTTGATTGCTGAGTTTTTTTAAAACAAATTTAATCTACACACAATACCCCATAATGACAAAGTGAAAACAGGTTTAGACATTTTTGCATATATATTAAAAAAAAACATGCCTTATTTAGATAAGTATTCAGGCCCTTTTGCTATGAGACTCAAAATTGAGCTCAGGTGCATCCTGTTTCCACTGATCATCCTTGAGTCCAACTGTGGTAAATGCAATTGATTGGACATGATTTGGAAAGGCACACACACCTGTCTATATAAGATCCCACAGTTGACAGTGCATGTCAGAGCAAAAACCAAGCCATGAGGTCAAAGAAATTGTCTGTAGAGCTCTGAGAGAGAGAGGATTGTGTTGAGGCATCTGGTGAAGGGCACCATTCTTAAATGAAAGACATTTGGAAACACTAAGACTCTTCTTAGAGCTGGACGCCTGGCCAAACTGAGCAATCGGGGGAGAAGGGCATCGGTTAGGGAGGTGACCAAGAACCTAATGGTCACTCTGACAGAGCTGCAGAGTTCCTCTGTGGAGATGGGAGAACCTTCCAGAAGGACAACCATCTCTGCAGCAGTGGCCAGATGGAAGCTACTAATCAGTAAAAGGCACATGACAGCCTGCTTAGAGTTTGCCAAAAGGCACCTAAATGACTCTCAGACCATGAGAAACAAGATTGAACTCTTCGTCCTGAAAGCCAAGCATCACATCTGGAGAAAACCTGTCACCATCCCTACGGTGAAGCATGGTGGTGGCAGCATCATGCTGTGGGGATGTTTTTCAGCGGCAGGGACTGGGAGACTAGTCAGGATCGAGGGAAAGATGAATGGAGCGAAGTACAGAGAGCTCCTTGACGAAAACCTGCTCGCGAGCGCTCAGGACCTCACATTGGGACAAAGGTTCACCTTCCAGTAGGACAACAACGCTAAGCACACAGCCAAGTACACACAAGAATAGGTAGGAATAAAACGGTTGGAAAAATAAGAGGTAGTGGGTCGGTTAGTTGGGAAACTATATTTTACACAAAGAAAAGAGAAACGCTTGTATGCTGACATTTCATTTCCATGGCAAGATACTCAAATAGTGCCTCTCTCTCTCTCTCTCTCTCTTTCTCTCTCTCTCTCTCTCTGTTTCTGTGTCTCTCTCTCTCTCTCTGTGTGGTCGGGATGAGTAAGACAGAAGAGATGGATTGTCAGGATGTTCTATTGTCAGTAATTACTCTAAAACTAATGCGATGATCATCTCAGTCTCTGGACTTGAAAACCTGTGGTTTGAATTGAAGAGGGTAGTTCCTAGGTTCATGTAGGCGAAGGATCTGGATGGATGCCGTATTAAAACAGGTACCAATCATTTTGACTCTTTTTTTAAAGATTTGTTTTATTACTTGTTTAACAATCTCTCTGAGCGATTGTATTAGTAAAAACAAATACTTTTTTTTTTGGAGAATACAATATAGCAGTATTTATTTATTTATTTTTGCTCATTATTCAAGAGTGTCGATAATTATGGACCTGGCTGAACATCATCCAGGTTTCGTGCAACATGTCACACTCACCTGGATGATGCACGTCAGTCCCTCTGTGCCAATATGTTCACCACACATCTTAGCACAGTAGCAAGGTTAAGAGTGCATCTTGACAATTGGCAGGGATGGAAAGACTAGCTTTTTTAATTAATCTTATCAAAAACGCATTGTAATGAGGTTTACTCGCTAGCCCACAAGAAAAATAAGTTTACGAGTGAACTAATTATTGAGTAAAATTAGTCATCTAACTAACCCTTTCTCAAATCGTACAATCAGGCCTGTAAGTAATTGTGATTCCTCGTTACCACTGTCATACCGTCGTCATGGAAAGAAAGTGGGTGAATTTCTGTCACAAGTTTACAATGAGCTCCAAAGACAGCGGAGTTCCATTAACTTGTATCTTTTATGGTTGGTGGGACTCTTTTGAAGCTTGCGTTTTTCTATTCGTTCCAGAACACAGCAAATCCCCCTTCGTTTTCATAAAGAGCAGTCCGTTTAAAGCGAGCCAAGGGGTGTCTCATCACAAAACAACTTACAAAAAGGGCCTGGTATAAAAACTAAGCTCATGCATACATCAGTGAAAAGCAAAGGGTAAAGTTCTAGTCAGAGGCTAATGTTATGGACAGTTACCAGGGCTTCCGAGTGGCGCAGCGGTCTAAGGCACTACATCTCAGTGCTAGACGCGTCACTACAGACCCTGGTTCGATTCCAGGCTGTATCACAACCGGCCGTGATTGGGGAGTCCCAAGTGCGGCGCACAATTGGCCCTACGTCGTCCAGGTCTGGATTTGGCCGATGTAGGCCGTCATTGTAGATAAGAATTTGTTCTTAACTGACTTTCGTAGTTAAACATTTGTTTTAAACGTAGTTGTAACATGAATGTGTAATTGCTCGCTAGATTGCATGATATATGGACATATTCAATAGTTTCTCTGTTATAGTGCGAGGTACCTTTCTGATATGTATAACTTAAGGCCATAATGTTATGCGTTTGATCATACTTTTCTTAATGTTTATTTTACAATTTTTACAATTCTATATTTACGTAGTCTAGTACAGTGTTTCATCTAAGTTATATGTAAGTTTAATAATGTTGCTTGTTGTGAAAAGTCTTGCCTAGAGGCATACAGACGTTTAAGTGTTCGCTTTGTCTCTACATGAAAGGTATGACGATTTGATAATTACCAGAGGATAGTGACAAATGACAGCATTCAATGCAAGTACAGAGGTACATGAGATCATTGGCGTGGCTCAGAGGAGCACAGAGGTACATGAGATCATTGGCGTGGCTCAGACAAGTACAGAGGTACAAGTGATCATTGGCATGGCTCAGACAAGCACAGAGGTACATGAGATCATTGGCATGGCTCAGACAAGTACAGAGGTACATGAGATCATTGGCATGGCCCAGACAAGCACAGAGGTACATGAGATTATTGGCATGGCTCAGACAAGTACAGAGGTACATGAGATCATTGGCATGGCCCAGACAAGCACAGAGGTACATGAGATCATTGGCATGGCCCAGACAAGCACAGAGGTACATGATATTATTGGCATGGCTCAGACAAGTACAGAGGTACATGAGATCATTGGCATGGCTCAGACAAGCACAGAGGTACATGAGATCATTGCCATATTCAGAAAACCACCAAAGATGAATTTACAAATCTGGATAATCCAAACAAATAACAAAATGTCATATGGACAGAATATAGAGTTTGCCTACGTAGCCACTGCTTGTGCTATAGACATCTGCTAACTTGACTGCCATTTTCCAACTGAAAAAAAACAAACAAGTTAATACCTGATATTAGCATTTTTCAATTTCATGCCCAATTCATCCCAAGGTATTGTCTCTGCGTCGATAACTTTTGAAGTTACTTTGGTGTTTGGTTGGAAAATGCTAATGATACTGGCAGTGTCTATGTAAAAATAAAAAGCTGAACATAGAATGATAGCCTCTAGTAGCCAAAAGGCCGTATTAGCAGGGGCAGCGCCGCAGAGGGATTCCACCATTCTAATATAGTCAACTGGGTGGAACTTCCAACTTCATTGGCTGATCCCTCCGTGGTGACCATGTTGGAGTCATGTCCAACCGGGTCATCAGGAGGGATCAGCCAAAATCATGAAGAAAATGTGCTACATTTAAATTGCGATCACAGACACTATAATGGCACAGATACAGTGCCTTCGTTAAGTATTCAGACCCCTTTACTTTTTCCAGGTTTTGTTAAGTTACAGCCTTATTCTAAAATGGATGACATTGTTTTTTTTTTCTTCTCATAAATCTACACACAATACCCCATAATGACATCACAATACCCCATAATGACATCACAATACCCCATAATGACATCACAATACCCCATAATGACATCACAATACCCCATAATGACATCACAATACATCACATAATGACCAAAGCAAAAAAACAGGTTTGTAGAAATGTTTTTTTTTTAAACTTAGTTGAAGTCGGAAGTTTACATATACCTTAGCCAAATATATTTAAACTCAGTTTCACAATTCTTTACATTTAATCCTAGTAAAAATCCCCTGTCTTAGGTCAGTTAGGTTCACCACTTTATTTTAAGAATGTGAAATGTCAGAATAATAGTAGAGAGAATGATTTATTTCAGCTTTTATTTATTTCATCACATTCCCAGTGAGTCAGAAGTTTACATACACTCAATTAGTATTTGGTAGCATTGCCTTAATTGCTTAACATGGGTCAAACGTTTCGGGTAGCGTTCCACAAGCTTCCCACAATAAGAGGAGGAATGGGTCAAAATTCACCGGACAGAGCTGGTGTAAGGCCTCCTTGCTCGCATAAAGCTTTTTCAGTTCTGCCCATAAATGTTCTATAGGATTGAGGTCAGGGCTTTGTGATGGCCACTCCGATACCTTGGCTTTGTTGTCCTTAAGCCATTTTGCCACAACTTTGGAAGTTGGTCATTGTCCATTTGGAAGACCCATTTGCGAACAAGCTTTAACTTCCTGATGTGATGTTTTGATCTTCACACTTCAGTGAGCAGGCCTTTCTAATCGATCTGGCCGGGGTATCATGGAAGGATATTGATCTCATCCCATCAGTAGAGGATGCCTGGTTTATTTTTTTTAAATGCCTTCCTAACCATCTTAAATAAGCATGCCCCATTCAATAAATTTAGAACCAGGAACATATATAGCCCTTGGTTCTCCCCAGACCTGACTGCCCTTAACAGCACAAAAACATCCTATGGCGTTTTGCATTAGCATCGAACAGCCCCCGTGATATGCAGCTTTTCAGGGAAGCTAGAAACCATTATACACAGGCAGTTAGAAAAGCCAAGGCTAGCTTTTTCAAGCAGAAATTTGCTTCCCGCAACACTAACTCAAAAAAGGTTCTGGGACACTGTAAAGTCCATGGAGAATAAGAACACCTCCTCCCAGCTGCCCACTGCACTGAAGATAGGAAACACTGTCCCCACTGATAAATCCACTATAATTGAGAATTTCAATAAGCATTTTTCTACGGCTGGCCATGCTTTCCACCTGGCTACACCTACCCCGGTCAACTGCCCGGCACCCCCCACAGCATCTCGCCCAAGCCTTCCCTATTTCTCCTTCTCCCAAATCCAGTCAGCTGATGTTCTGAAAGAGCTGCAAAATCTGGACCCCTACAAATCAGCCGGGCTAGACAATCTGGACCCTTTCTTTCTAAAATGATCTGCCGAAATTGTTGCCACCCCTATTACTAGCCTGTTCAACCTCTCTCTTCAACCTCTTGGTCTGCTGTCCGCACCTCTGGCAGTCTCTATGGGGGTGCCACAGGGTTCAATTCTTAGACCAACTCTCTTCTCTGTATACATCAATGATGTCGCTCTTGCTGCTGGTGAGTCTCTGATCCACCTCTATGCAGACGACACCATTCTGTATACTTCTGGCCCTTCTTTGGACACTGTGTTAACAACCCTCCAGGCAAGCTTCAATGCCATACAACTCTCCTTCCGTTGCCTCCAATTGCTCTTAAATACAAGTCAAACTAAATGCATGCTCTTCAACTGATAGCTGCCTGCACCTGCCCGCCTGTCCAACATCACTACTCTGGACGGCTCTGATTTAGAATACGTGGACAACTACAAATACCTAGGTGTCTGGTTAGGCTGTAAACTCTCCTTCCAGACCCACATCAAACATCTCCAATCCAAAGTTAAATCTAGAATTGGCTTCCTATTTCGCAACAAAGCATCCTTCACTCATGCTGCCAAACATACTCTTGTAAATCTGACCATCATACCAATCCGACTTCGGCGATGTAATTTACAAAATAGCCTCCAATACCCTACTCAACAAACTGGATGCAGTCTATCACAGTGCCATCTGCTTTGTCACCAAAGCCCCATATACTACCCACCATCGCGACCTGTACGCTCTCGTTGGCTGGCCCTCGCTTCATACTCGTCGCCAAACCCACTGGCTCCATGTCATCTACAAGACCCTGCTAGGTAAAGTCCCCCCTTATCTCAGCTCGCTGGTCACCATAGCATCACCCACCTGTAACACGCGCTCCAGCAGGTATATCTCTCTGGTCACCCCCAAAACTAATTATTTTTTTGGCCGCCTCTCCTTCCAGTTCTCTGCTGCCAATGATTGGAACGAACTACAAAAATCTCTGAAGCTGGAAACACTTATCTCCCTCACTAGCTTTAAGCACCAGCTGTCAGAGCAGCTCACAGATTATTGCACCTGTACATAGCCCACCTATAATTTAGCCCAAACAACTACCTCTTTCCCTACTGTATTTAATTAATTTATTTATTTTGCTCCTTTGCACCCCATTATTTTTATTTCTACTTTGCACATTCTTCCACTGCAAATCTACCATTCCAGTGTTTTACTTGCTATATTGTATTTACTTCGCCACCATGGCCTTTTTTTGCCTTTACCTCCCTTATCTCACCTCATTTGCTCACATCGTATATAGACTTGTTTCTACTGTATTATTGACTGTATGTTTGTTTTACTCCATGTGTAACTCTGTGTTGTTGTATGTGTCGAACTGCTTTGCTTTATCTTGGCCAGGTCGCAATTGTAAATGAGAACTTGTTCTCAACTTGCCTACCTGGTTAAATAAAGGTGAAATAAAAAATAAAAAGTCCTCTGCTGTTGTTCTGGGATTGATTTGCACTTTTCGCACCAAAGTACGTTCATCTCTAGGAGACAGAACGCGTCTCCTTCCTGAGCGGTATGACGGCTGCGTGGATTCATGGTGTTTATACTTGGGTACTATTGTTTCTACAGATGAATGTGGTACCTTCAGACGTTTGGAAATTGCTCCCGAGGATGAACCAGACTGTTTTTCTGGGGTCTTGGCTGATTTCTTTAGATTTTCCCATGATGTCAAGGCACTGAGTTTGAAGGTAGGCCATAAAATACATCCACAGGTACACCTCCAATTGACTCAAATGATGTCAATAAGCCTATCAGAAACTTCTGAAACCATGACATCATTTTAGGGAATTTTTCAAGCTGTTTAAAGGCACAGTCAACTTAGTGTATGAAAACTTCTGACCCACTGGAATTGTGATACAGTGAATTATAAGTGAAATAATCTGTCTGTAAACAATTGTTGGAAAAATGACTTGTGTCATGCACAAAGTAGATGTCCTAACCAACTGTTCAAAACTATAGTTTGTTAACAAGAAAGTTGTGGAGCGGTTGAAAAACAAGTTTTAATTGACTCCACCCTAAGTGTATTTAAACTTCCGACTTCAACTGTATTTTACATTTACACAACTATTCAGACCCTTTACTCTACTTTGAAGCACCTTTGGCAGCGATTACAGCATCAGGTCTTCTTGGGTATGAAACTACAAGCTTGGCACACCTGTATTTGGAGAGTTTGTCCAATTCTTCTCTGCAGAACCTCTCAAGCTCTGTCAGGTTGGATGGGGAGCGTCCCTGCACAGCTATTTTCAGGTCTCTCCAGATGTTCGATCGGGTTTAAGTCCGGACCCTGGCTGGTCCACTCAAGGACATTCAGAGACTTGTCCTGAAGCCACTCCTGCTTTGTCTTGGCTGTGTGCTTAGGGTCGTTGTCCTGTTGGAAGGTGAACCTTCGCCCCAGTCTGAGGTCCGAGCACTCTGGAGCAGGTTTTCATCAAGGATCTGTCTGTACTTTGCTCCGTTCACCTTTCCCTCGATCCTGACTAGTATCCCAGTCCCTGAAAAACATCCCCACAGCATGATGCTGCCACCACCATGCTTCACCGTAGGGATGGTGCCAGGTTTCCTCCAGACGTGAGGCTTGGCATTCAGGCCAAGAGTTCAATCTTGTTTTCATCAGACCAGAGAATCTTGTTTCTCATGGTCTGAGAGTCCTTTAGGTGCCTTTTGACAAACTCCAAGCAGGCTGTCATGTGCCTTTTACTGAGGAGTGGCTTCCGTCTGGCCACTACCATAAAGGCCTGATTGGTGGAGTGCTGCAGAGATGGTTGTCCTTCTGGAAGGTTCTCCCATCTCCACAGAGGAACTCTGCAGCTCTGCCAGAGTGACCATCGGGTTCTTTGTCACCTCCCTGACCAAGGCTCTTCCTGGGCGGTTCCAAAGAATGATGGAGGCCACTGTGTTAGGGATCTTCAATGCTGCAGACATTTTTTGATACCCTTACCTAGATCTTTGCCTCGACACAATCCTGTCTCGGAGCTCTACGGACAATGCCTTTGACCTCATGGCTTGGTTTTTACTCTGACATGCACTGTCATCTGTGGGAACTTATATAGACAGCTGTTTGTCTTTCCAAATCATGTCCAATCAATTGAATTTACCACATGTGAACTCCAATCATGTTGTAGAAACATCTCAAGGATGATCAATGGAAACAGGATGCACCTGTGCTCAATTTATAGTCTTATAGCAAAGGGTCTGAATACTGTGTTTTTTTACATAAATTAGCCACATTTTCTAAAAACATGTTTTCAGTTAGTCATTATGGGCTATTGTGTGTAAATTGACGAAAACAATTGATTTAATCCATTTTAGAATAAGGCTGTAATGTAACAAAATGTGGAAAAAGTCAAGTGGTCTGAATACTTTCCGAATGCACTGTACAAAGATTAGTCCTCCATCTAGCTCTAGTAATAACAAGGTAGGAGGAAAAATATGACATGTTGTTGTGATTTGAGTAGATTGTCCCTTTTTTTAATGGCATATAGCTGGGCTTTCAGTGCGGGGACGGATCTTGCACATATCCCATGCACCAACATCAGTAGTCTAATGTTTGTCATGTATAAAAAAGCACATTTTTAAACTACAATCTGTTGTACATTCAATCAAATGACCCTGAATGCTGTTTTGTTTGTTGTTGAAACCACCAAAACCATGTGAAGACTGTGGCGGGATGATTTTCCATGCTACTTTTTAAAAGGGCTCCAAATGTCCTATCCTCCATTTGATACAGTAAAGTCAAACACCATAAACTAGCTTGGAAAGAACAAGAGTCATCTCTCTCTCTCAGTGGATTAATGTTTTTACAACAGCTTTGATGAGACACACGACTGATGAAAATGTAATAGATTGTGATCCGCATGTGGGCCATATCCTAATAAAATTCCCTCATCATATAGCTGCACCGTACCTAAACACGGTATTGCATGTGAACAGAACACAGAACACATGCCGGAGGCAGCAATATGTGTCTGATCTTAACAAGGATCTCTCTCCTTTGCTCCTGTTTTACAGGGAATCTGTTGTCAAATTAGTCATTCCCAGTTAATTGGGTCTTCCAAAAACGATTGACTTGGCGTCTGTGAAAACCACCATGACATTTGTCTCTTAAAGAGCAACAATTGAAAGAAGAAAAAACATTATCTGGTTGAATACAGCCTATGTGGCATCAATATGAGTCGAACCTTTATTCTAGTGTCAAAATGTACAAAAAGGTGTAAATAAGACAATTTTGGTCATAAAGTCAGTCTCGTCCAAAGCAGAGATTGGGAGATAATTAGGGGGAAAAAAGGGTATGTTATGGAATGACGGGTACGTAAACAGTTTATTGGGTTGGGTTTATTTCAATCCTGCCCACAGCTGGCAGAACCCAAGTAATCATACATTCGGAGCGCAGCTGCATGCGATAGGCTATCCAAAGTCAAACCAACTTTGTCATGGCCCGCCAGCTGAAGCTAACACGCGAAAGAAGTTGGCTAGCTTGCGAGCTAGTCTAGGCGACTTCCAGACGCAAGACCTGATTAGACTGTAGGCCTTTATCTAGAAGGGTGAGGGACTGTAACTGTGTACTGTTTTGGCAGAGTGAATGTACAAACGCTTCCCACGTGCAAACACAACAGACACCACATTTAACCACACCTCCATAGATCTGTCTTTTATACTATGGTCCTTGCTATCCGGGATCCTTGGGACGTCCCTAGCCCATTGAAGTTGACATTTTAAATGGGCACCGACTGATAACGAGCAGCAATAGTTCTGGTACCTAGGTTTTTCTTCGCTTGTTTGTGTCACTGGTCATCTGGACAAATCCCGATTTCGCAGGTGTTAGTATCTTTAGAATTTTGGAAGGGGAGGGGACATTTGGCCCGTTACCATGTTTCCAGCTTGTAACTTAGAAATTGAGAGGGTGGAGCTCCTCATTCTAGAATCTCTTAACATGTATGGACCTAGAACATAATCAAGCATCTGACCCAATTACACAAGACTTCAGTTCTGGGTTTACTGAGATTTTGTTGCTAAAATGGAGTCCCCCAAATAGCAAGTGACATTGAAAGGTGACATTGAAAGCCATTTAGGGTTTGTATGGAGGTAATTGATAGGCAATATATCCCAGTACAGGGGAGCTCTTGAACTTGACTCAGGCTAACCTCCAATCACGTGCTTCTAAGCCTCATTAAAGTGGATGCCTTTTCAAAGAGAAAGCATTCCTCTCTAAAGTGAAACAGGCAAGGAAGCCCCCAGCAGTAACCAAAAGGCTCATTAGAATGGCGTGGGCTATGGACAGCTAGCGTTCACATTAGACTCTCACCTGCATTTCAGTCAGGCAATAGTTTTATTTCACCGTGGCTAAACAAAAGACTTGTCTTGTACATATGTTTTCAGAGTTCATAGCTGATCAACAGCTTTCCATCTTCAAGGGCAATTATTTACAATTATTTAGTGACGGGATTGGGACCCTTGTAATGATTTATTGTTCCGTTTTGCAGAATACTGAAGAGTAGTTTTCAAACACCTAATAAGTTTTAATGAGAGGGAGTGCTCCTAATATGACATCCTGAGAAGTTAACGCTAGATGTTCATTTTGACAAACAGTAAGTTCTGTTTTACATGCTTGTTTTCATCCATGGTGAAAAGCTGTCACACTATACAGTACATTTGCTTTTCTTGAGGATTGGTTAAGGTAGTTCAAGCCTTTCACATTAGGTTTTTAAAATGGATCGACTTGCAACACAAAATGAATTACATGGGTCCCCCCCCCCCCCCCCCCCCCCCCCCCCCCCCCCCCCCCCCCTCCTTTCCTCAGCCTGATGCTTGAGTCAAGTCTCATCAAATAGCAAAACATGTTTACCTGCCATTCAAGTTGTTTCTTCTGTTCAGACATTTGAGTATTGCTCTGTATGTAACACTGCCAGGTTTCAGATTGAAGTGTTAAGCCTACAAATTCATTCATTCATTCATTCTAGTTAAATGTCATATAGCTGGATTTAATCCAGATGTTATGTATACAATTGTATAGCATACTTTCAAACAGGCTTATGCTATAGTCCAAAGCATAGTCCATAAAACTTTTGCAAGCACAAACGTTTTAATGAGTAATTGTCAATACAAATCTAATGATCTAATACATGTATAATTTGTATTCCCCCCATAACATATTTCAGCTGATTTTAGTTGTATATTAAAACAACACTATAATTGTAGACCTCTCACAATTCCACAGCACATGAAAAAAGGTTTTATCTACAGCCCCCTTAGCTATTATTTCCCGATTTAGAATTAAGAAAAGTTTAAGGTAGAAGCCCTACTGTTAGTCAAGTGTATCTAGTTTTGCGCACAAGGTTTACAACTCCCAGAGGACAAACAGTAAACACGTTATTTCTCTGCATTGCCTATTGAGAAGGGCCATAAATGTGGTAAAGGGACTAACATAAGAGATAATTACTGCAGTTGAAGCAACTAATAGGTGCCCAATAGAGTGAAATTGTGTACTCAAGGTGTTGATTTATAGGTTCATCACATTATCCCCGTGTGTGTGTGTGTGTGTGCTTGCACACCAATTACATACAAGTTCACTTACATTTTTAATTGAATATGCAATTGCTTTTGTTTAATAATATACTGCGATTGGTACATACATTTTTGGACTATTCAATTCATAAAATGTACCCTTGATTCTTGAAGAAAGGTATCATGTATCAAGAAAGGTATCATGTATCAAGAAAGGCCTCATGAGCTTAGTTCAACTGTGTACCCCACATCAGAACCCCACATATATACACGTTTGTTCAGTGTACAAATATAAGTTTGTCAACGATGTAATTGTACAACAACAACAAAAAACACTGTATAGCCTCAAAACATGTTTCAACCTATGTTGATATCATGGATGGTTATTCTTTGCATCCATAGCTTTGACACTGAATTTGATTTGAGAGTGGTTGCGTTTTTTCAAACCCAGTTCCTCGGCTGTACCAAAGTGTTGGGGTGGCCAACTCTTGTTATAGTTTGAACTGCAGATTGCACCTTTTTAAGGTAGAATTATGATTCACAGTGAGTTGTTTCTTTGTTTCTAGATATCCTGTGATAAAGAGAAACAATCAAACTTGTAATATTGTAAATGTGTCCACGCACAAACTATAAAGCACACACCTAATGTTGGGATAGATTAAAAGAAAGAGGAAAAAGTGGGATACCTCGTCAGTTGTAGAGCTGAATGCGTTCAACTTGAATGTGTCTTCCGCATTTAACCCAACCCCTCTGAATCAGAGAGGAGCGGAGGCCTGCCTTAAATCGACGCCCAAGCTACTTAAAAGGGCAATATTATATATTCAAGGTAATTGTATGGCTACTTTTAGCGAAAATATTGGGTTTATCTAGTTAGCCTACAGAATAATTATGTCGATAGTATCTTTAGGCTTTGTTTTCACACCAAATGACCAGCACATTTTTATAAAAATCGATTCACCTAATTGAATTGCTATTGGTCCTAAGCGCTTGAACATTATGAGAATATAACTTTGTTAAACATTAAAAAAATTTGTAATAAACTTTTTAATTTTATTATTTTAGTATTGGAACAGGTAGATTTGACACGAGCCTTAGAAAACGAACGTTCTCTCTTTGCAAAGAAACATGCTAAATTCAAGTAAGGTGGGCTATTTTCATTATTAACAATACCAAAGATAGAGGCAACGCCTATCGAGAATCAGGTAGTGGCAACAGAATATCACATATACAAATTCCAGATGTAACAGAATTTGGCTTAAACTCAACATGAATCAACTGTTGCATGTAGGCTATATCCAAATTTAGTTTGACTACAGTTTGGAAGTTGACTTGGCCCTTTTTATATTGATGAACCATAGCAACGCCAACATTTAAACTGTAAAGCGTACCGGTTTATATGGTAATAGACCTGTTTATTATTCGATCATAAATGTTCCGTTTATAATATCAATATGAGACATGCCTCGATTTTTTTCTCAATTATTTATACTTAGGTATGCGTAAAATGTTCAAGCCTGCTCGAGATGTAATCGAAAAAGATGGAATCATGCCATCCTTTTTAGCTGTTTTACCTCTCCTGGTTGTAGCTGTTTTTACAAACGTAGGCCTAAAAGGTATTGCATATAGGCTATCTCCCAAATTGTGCATAATGTTATTTATCATTGATCATTAAATCGTAAAAATACAGAATTGACTTAATTTCCCATAAGGGCTATTATTTACGAAATAAAGTATATTTTAAGCCCAACAGCATTATCCGAAATATAATTACTGTACTCTTGTTAAACTTTCCAAAAAACGAAAAACACCTGTGAAGGCTTCATCAAACGAACTTCATCGAAGCAATAAGACTCCAAATATAGGCTTGGATTAAAAAGACGAACGTTTTGTTTTATCCCATCTGGTTAGCTATCACTGGATTTGGAAGTCATCCAAATTGATGGTAAAAGCTTTTCAGACCACAGCCGAACTATATAAAAAAAAATGTAAATGATTGAATGATGCTTACCAATACCATCCTTGCTGCTCCTTCTGACACAGGAAGGAAACGTAGAAGTAGGTTCATGCAGGTATATTCAGTATAGGTCGTGTTTAGTTCCCATTATCCAGCCCTGCAAGGAGCACGTGCCTCACACCTGTTCTACAAAATGATCTCAGATTCGTTGGGAAGTGTTCACAAATGTTGCTTTACAGACGTTGGGGTTTCACCTGGTGAAAGTGAAATGTAGCCTACGAAATTATAATATATTTTGGTTTTCAAGTCATGTATAAGGCTACATACTTGATGATAAAGTATATTATCTCTATTATAAAGTGGCTGGAAGGCCTCGTCATTGTCGACGAGCCATATGTGTTTGGGGACATTGCTTATTCACATTAGCCCATTGCCTGCTAACCATTGACATGTGATAGATTTAATTGCGTTTCGAAGTATTTTATGGCCATGGTGCAAAGCATTGCTTTTATGAAACACTTCGAAAGCCAATGACATAGTCTCTAACTTCTAACCCAACATTATACTAGGCCTATATGTGGTTAGAACATTTGAACTCAATAGACGTAGGTTTATTGGCATAAAAGGCCAGACTATGGTAATAATTTCACGTTAGAAGTAGGCCTGAGCATATCGTGTTGAATAAATCTAGTTCAGCTGGGCTATCGAGTTCAATGACAGTCGTTTTAAACTAAAGAGATCGATATAATGGCCAAATTCATTAAACGTTCACATCAGTTTCGTCGTCCTTTTCAATGAGAATGTCAACCAAGCTATTCGATAGACTATTTGAAGCCATCCATACATTACAACCATTTTTTTTAATCACGAAAATATGTGCATGCAGTCACTGCTACTGCAGTGACTGAAACTGTAGCTTCTTCAACAGCACTGGTGCACTACTGATCGTAAACACTAGGGTTCAGTATACTCCAGAATATCAAAGCACTGAGACAGGGGCATTACAGAAGTCTCAAAGGTCATGAAGTTTTGACTGCAATTTTCTGCAGTTGCTCTTCACCAACTTCACATATTTAGAGCCTCCTCTGCATTGTGGGAGGCTCTAAATCAACCAATCATTATAGTGTTTTTGTTTGACCCACGCCAACGTGACCAAAGACGTGACTTGAAAAAAGGAACTGATTTTGCGCCATTCATGTAGGCTATACATTGGATGTACAAATGCATGTGATATTTGAAGCTCTCTCACCAAATGATAGTACAATGTACACACATCGTTTTTGAGTGTGAGATATGAGGGTTGGAGACATGTTTATTTCGACAGTACAAATTCCAACTTGCATAAACAATGGCAACACTGAGTCTTGCTGTTGGAAATCCACATCAGTGTTTACCTTGGGCAATCACAGATGCACCTCCCCTAATTTCCAATAGTAACCAATCCAGCTTCAACCCCACAGCATAGGCCAGCTAGCCTGTCACTAAAACCAATACTACCGCCCTCTACTGGCCGTGGTTAAGCTACCACGTACTGTACATGTCAACTCTTTTTCTTTCCAAGATTCCTTTCCTCACTCCCTTTCCTTTCCTCCTTTCATAGATTCCTTTCCTAGCTCCCTTTCCTAGCTTCCTTTCCTTTTCTCTGCTAGTTGTGGTTAATCCCTACCACATACAAGTGAACTCCTTTTATTTTGTAGATTCCTGTCCTCCTTTCTTCACTGACTTTCCTTTCCTCCTTTCCTAGATCCCTGTATTTTCCTCCTTCCTAGCTTCCTCTCCTCCTTCCCTGTCTCACTTCCTTCCCTAGCTCATTTCCTCCCCTACTAATCCCTTTCCTAGTTTATTTTCCTGGAGTTAACCATGGCCAGTAGAGAGAAAAGGGAGCTAGGCAAGGCGATAGGGAAGGAGGAAATGGAGGTAGGGAAGGAGGAAATGGAGGTAGGGAAGGAGGAAATGGAGGTAGGGAAGGAAAAAATGGAGGTAGGGAAGGAAAAGTGAGTTAGGAAGTGTGGATAGAAGGAAAGGAAGATAGGAAAGGAATCGAAGAAAGAAAAGGATGTGTGTGGTAGGGATTAACCACAGCCAGTAGATGGTGACAGTATTGGTTTTAGTTACCGGCTGGCTATGCTGCGGGGCTGCAGCTGGATGCATCTCCCAACTTCACTCCTTGACTTTCGTCTGCAGTTGGTTGCTTCAACCTTACCACTCAAACATCCCAAATTCTTGACATATTTATTGCAATATCGTGCATGCGGCACAAGCCATCCTCTATTTTCCCTACCCTGTTCTGTTTTACAGGCTAAGCTGTTTGTCATTTTAGTTTAGAATGCATTTATTCATATAAAATAGATTTTCTGATGTTCTCTAGAGAGTAGACAGGCCCATCTTTTCATAACACTGATGCAGGGAGTGAAAGTTACGCTTGTTTAGGCTACTCGTTACAAAAGTAATATGTATTTAATAATTATAATAGGCTAATCATAAGAATAATACAATGTTATTATTTAAAAAGTTAACGTATTTGTCTTCGATATTCTACGTTTTTGTATTGTTTTGAGGAGTATCTGACTGAATCCGAACTCTCAATCTGGCCTCTGGACTATATCATGGGACCTCATGAAGAATGCTGCAATCGTTCAACTAATAAGCCATAATAATAATAATTTGCCTAATAATAATAATAATAATAAAAAGTCAACAATAGAAAGTCAATAAAATAAAATAAAATAGTTTCCCCTGTCAAGAACCTGATAATGCAAGCGTCAGTATAGAGGAGGCCTAATTATCTCCAACAGAGTTTCTATCCCGATTACACGCTCGACTGCTACACTGAGAACTTAACTGTGGAGTGCATGGGGAAGCAGTCCATTTAGCTCAGTGGATCAAAATAATACCGTAAACCATACTGTCAGTGACCTGTCTGTCCTGTCAGCTCCGTCTTGAATGCCACACTCGTTTTGGTGGGGTCGCTCTACATTATTTTTGAAAGAGATTTTCTTAGGAAAACAATGGAGGGGAGGGGATGATGAACCTAATAACTCGCTAGCCCGAGGTACACTGCCCTAGAGGCCGAGACTGGGCAGCTGTAGCCTGATTTATAGCCTCACTTGTCCACTGAGCCACATTCTATTCTCATATATCTCAGAGAATTGAGGGGACACAGATTATCAACGGAAACATATAGGCCTATTAGCCGTAATAGTAGACACTAAGCTTACAATGTTGAATGTAAAACGTTAAAATATGTTGGAATGGCGATTTATTTTAGTGTTGACAATGCAGAATATTCTTTCACGCTAATTGTCAAATACATTGATGGTTCGTAACCTAAGCTACATCTGTACTGTATTTTTTTCCCCCTGCGTATATAGTTGGTTTGGTGGTGTTGTTATTATTATTATACCCTACAATTTTTTGCAACCTCTGTTGTTGTATTTGCTGATGAGGAATATTAATTATTATTTCGGGGGAAATATGTATTATTTTGTGGGGATTATGCAATGGCATTGTTCATACATCTGTAAGTGCACGTGCAAAAGGGCGACAGACGTTAGACCCTTCGGGTTGACAATAATACGATCCTAACGGGAATATACACAGTATATAGACCTTTATAAACGTTTTACGTGGTCTGGACTAAATAATTAGACCACCTAGATTACATTAATTGTTTTCGCTCTTGACAAATGCAAAAAAAAGTAGCCTAAAAACCTATGGCAATAAATACATTTTTTAATGGAAAAAAAACACAAAATTACCTTCATTATTTAGTCTCGTTTGATTGATTCGTGTTAAACTAATGCCAATATTATAGCGATCAAATGATCTGTCTGTGGCTTTATTCCTACAAAACGCTTTTCAATCCATTGACGCGCAGGTTGATTTAATGAATTCATACAGGAAAATATAGGCCTACGAAATAGCCTATACAATCCCTCTTCTATTGTCATAGATAGCCTATAGATTGATATCTGTGAAATGAATTTTAGTGCATTTTAAGGACAAAGGAGACAACTTATGAATATTACATTTTTAGAGACGATATGATTCAGTGGGATAAAGAAGTGATGAAGGGAAAGCATTTCATTTCATAAATCTCCCGTTTTATCTGTGGGTTTATTAATCATGTAGATATGCCATTTCATATAGCGCGAGAGGGGCCCCCATCACCACCTACTACCACTTATGAGGGCTCTCCTCCGCCGGTGACATCCAATTGGTCCAGGCCTTTGTTGTTATCGGGACCAATCGCCAGGTGAGTCGGCGGAAGTCGGCGGGCTTGATGCTTTGCAATAGATAATGCAATGGTGTTAAAAGTATGACTTTTATAAAATAAAAATGATGAATAATTGTAGAATTTTCTAAAGTATTGACAACACATCATCCTCAATGTGGGATATAGCCTATAGTAATGAAGTGATACAATTAATAATGACAAAAATAATACAATTAATAATAATAACAATTATAATAAACGAAATGTAAAAATAAAATGACTAACCATATTCCTATAGTATTTCCAAATGGGCCAAAGTTGGATAATGCCCTCACAGCACCAACATCTGTTGAATAAAAGCCAATGTCACAACTTATTCATAATTCCTGTAGGCCTACACCCTTAGAAAAAAAGAGTTCCGAAAGGGTTCGGCTGTCCCCATAGGACAACCATTGTTGGTTCCAGGTAGGGTTCTACCTGAAAAAGAACCCATTTGGAACCAAAAGGGTTCTACCTGAACAAAAATGGTTATTCAAAAGGTTCTCCTATGGGGACAGCTGAATAAACCTTTTAGGTTCTAGGTAGCACCTTTTTTCCCCCTGAAAGCGTAGCTATCTATACATTATGCATTGAAGTGCATGTTTGTTTTGGTCCTATACTTAGCCTACATACTTAGCTTCAAATCACCACAGACACGTAGCCTTGTGTTCCATTTAACTTCAAGGGTTCTCTGATTCTCCTTTGGAGGCGGAACGATTCAGTTCCATGGCACTGAACACACAAACCGTGCGCACCAATAGCATCCCGCAGCAGCAGAATAGTGCAGAAAAAGTGGTACTGGGAGGGCAAGGGGAGGGCTTCTCTCCAGTTGCCTCAATCTCGGCTTCGCCCTCTTCAAGAGACTGTTCACTCGGCATGGCACATTAACTTTAACGCTCACTTTGGAAGGAACCTCTCCACTCGACGTCTCTGGATTTACAGCACTTGCTTATTACTTAAATTTCTCTGCAATATTGTTATTTGGGAGTCGGAGAATTCACCAGAAACTCAACGCTTTGCGTCGACGCTATTATATATGTTTCCATCCCGCACGATATAGGGACACGCTAAACCACACTCTACATTGAGCAGGTGACAACCTTAAACCGTTCTTGACAAATGTGTTCCTTCGCTATGTCACGATTTAGTCTGTAACTTGAAACGTTTTTCATTGAACATACACCAATAGGCTATTTATCACCGCGCAGTAAAAGTACAAAAATCCCAAGTCGTGTCTATTAACTACTCTTTCCCCTGGTTTTGCCTCTGCAAAGAAGTTCAGTGTGCAACAAGGAGGGGTTTGGGGTGGAAAAGACCACACTGTCTGTGACCATACATTGTTATGGAAATTGCAACAGGTCTCGAATCATTGGAGAGACGCTTCTCGGCAAGGAATCATTCTTCTGCCTGTTCAAAGATGCTGGACGGTATTAAAATCGAAGATCATTTTAGAACGGGAGCGGCCACTTTGGGCGTTATGATCGGTGAGTTTACGGACGGATGGGACCATATTATCTCTTAATATTCAAAAGTAAAGATACCATATGATATTTTGATTTAATGGATTCATTCTCTTAGTCTCATATGCCAGCCTGTGACGGCAAGGCCTTACAGAACACTTGGCATGCACCTGTAGCAATAAGCTACAAATAAGACACATTATAGAAATTCAGATTACATATTGCCTATTCAAATTATGTATGCAAACCCAACAGTAACTTTAACCTAACTATTCTCCTGACATCGATGTTAGTGGCAGGTTTAACTAGTTGCAGGTTTAACTGTTGCTTATGCATTATATTTGTGAGTAATTTGGTAAGTTTGAGCAACAAAGCTACGCCTACTAATATTGTTTTTATCTCCCTAACATACATGACAACTTTTTTATTGAGTAGAAAATCCTTGCCGTGTGTGCACTCAATATTATGACATTATGTATGTGAATCTGAAAGGTACAGACATTCAAATGTTCGTTTATCACCCAGGTGCTGAATGCCATCATCAGGCCGTCTGCGAGGGATGTCAGCGGCCTATATCCGACCGATTTCTGATGCGGGTCAACGAATCGTCGTGGCACGAGGAGTGTTTGCAGTGCGCAGTGTGTCAACAGCCGCTTACCACAACTTGCTACTTCAGAGATAGGAAACTCTACTGCAAAATTGACTACCAACAGTAAGCACATATACCTTTCTATTTTCATTGGTAATTGGACCATGGTCGACAATCGAGTGGACTATATAACACCAAACTCGTTTGCCTTTAGCGCGCTCCACATTGGCGGAACTCTTTCTCTTCGCATTTTGTATCAAATACATAGTGGGGATTTTTATCTTATACAATTTCTTACTCATGTGTGTGTTCCATAGCTATGTAGCTATGTTTTTTTTTTTTTATTATCATAGAGTTTGACAAGTGTGCTATGTTTGGGCCTATGCACCTACTTCATAATTCTTCGAAATAGCCTTTGGAAACTAACCTAGGTTTAGGCCTATTTGCCAGAGAAGTTATATATATAATGTTAACGATTATTTAAAACACATTTCTGTGTAATTTTAACAATAAAACAGACCTAATTTAGTCTTCAGTTAACGATACATTCTGTTTCATATTGAAGTCATGCGTTATTATTTGAAGGCCTTCTAAATATATATTTTAAATGTCTTCGTATTTGGTTTTAGTGACTGGGAAATATCACATAGCTATTTTTTGGTTTTGTGGTATTGTCATTGAAGTCAAAATCTTAAGGTAAAGATTTTGCACAGTGTATGTAGAAATGAAAGTTAAATTAAATCTAATCAGACAGTTTTGACGTGGGGGTTGTCTATAAACCTTGGTAAACTATATGGGGAAAAAATGTGTCTGATATAAGATCAATAACCTATAATCACTGCATAATTATTATTTTTTAAATGGTGTGTTTTAGAAATGTAAAGAAGATGATCTCTGCAATATAACATTTCTATATTGCCCGTGCTATTCGGGATCCTTGGAACGTCCCTACCCCATTGAAGTAGACGTTTTAAAATCGTTAGGTTATGGGTAGTGGTTAGGTTTAGGGAAGAGACGTCCCAAGGATAGAACTAACCATTTCTAAACTCGCTGTTGAGTAATTCTCTTTTGTACTTTTCAGAACGAATTCTATGATTATAAAAACCACAATAGGAGAGATAATACTTTCTGTCATTGTCAGTAATATTTTATCAAGCTGACAACGCCTTTTATTATTACAGACAATAAAGTACAAGTATTAGGCTATAACTATTATTACTATATTATAATAATTATATCCTCTTACTATTACCATGCTATAACCTTTGTGCAGTTATAGCCTAGTTTTATCATTTTATAGGTTATGTGGAGTGCTGTGGTGCTGGCGCGGTTGTCTCTATGTCTCCAACTATTGGGATTTAACATTTAGTTGTATGTTACATGGTCTAGTTGCATGGTCTCAATAGTTATGAGGTAACAGAATGGTAGAAATTATCAAAACGAAACAAAATCAGGAAAAATTAAGACCTAATAATGTGTTCAATGTGTGTGTGCCTTTACTTTGATCGCCATGGAAAACACAGTTGTGACATTAGAAGATATAAATCATGACATTAGCAGATATACATAATGATATTAGCAAAGTATAAATCATGTGTAGTTCTGAGGGGCTGCCTCTGGTGGGGTTAGCAGTTAGTATATGTGGGGGCCGTGTGCAGACAGTTTGGGCAGTGTGTAGACGGTGGGGTGTTTCTCGTTCTCAGCTCACTGCACTGTTGCTCTTCATGCCTGTCAGTAAGTTTTAAGGGCTCTTTGTCCAAGGGCTTTAAACATTGCTACTTCAATCACTGCGACATTATCGCTCCCTGCTAGAAGTCTGGCAAGGAACAATGGGCGACATCCATTGCCTGTGTCTGTCTGCCATTCAGCAGCCTTCCCCCGACATGATGGCAAGCAGTTTGTAGGAACAATGGGAATTTTCATAGCCGCAGCTCGGAATTCCTTCACCTGAGAAACGCACAGATTCAAGGGCTTTGGCGCATGCATGTTTTTATTTTTTATTTTTTTGTATTTTTTTTGTTGCCGCAGGTCAAGAGTGGTGTACTAACGTTACTAGAAGCTATTGCTAGTGTTTTGATGACGTAAGTCATTTAGGTATATGAGGGAGATATTGTAAACCTATTAGTGGGAAGCTTGCCAATAATATGAGTGTGCAAATCAAAAGGTCATGAGATTTATTTAGATGTACTATTTTATTTATTTTTTTTAATCCACGTGATTTTTTTTTTTAATGACCTGCTGTCATTTTATAGTGTCATATTTGAGGTTTGGGTATGCTTTTCTCCTAGAATTTTGTCATTGCATTCCTACATTTGCTCCTACGAGGATGTTGTTGATCAGCTGAAAGATAAGTGCCTTGAGTCCACATTCAGCCTGTGTCGCTGCTGTGAACATTTGTAGTTTCATTCTTGGGTAATGCAAACATTGGCTTAGGCCACGATCAGTCAAAACTAAATCAGATTTTTAAAAAGTCAATATCTGGGCTTGGTGCCCAAACCATAATGAAATGATTTGAAGGCCTCTCTTCAAACTCAAAATCCTCATTATTGGCAAAAAGTTAACCGACTTTATTTTGTATCCCTGTAAGTTTCAATTTAGGATTTAAGGTGATTCACACATTTAATGTAGACTAATAGGCCCACATTGAAAACATTATATTTGAATGTTTCCATTAGTTTTCTACTGGGATTATTTTCTTGAGAAGTAGTTTGAATAGATTACATGTCACCAAAAGGTGACATAATAATTTTTTTTTTAATCATTACAATAAATAATTACAGCATTTTAAACTTAACTTCCAAAACATTCAAATTGCTAATAACAATAATTTAGAAATATTTATCAGAATAGATTTGTGTTATGCCAATTGTTGCTTTTAAGTATATATTTTTTCTCCACATGTTGATGTAATTTTCAAATATTTTTTTAGACTTGTTTATGTGGATATTGAAACAAAAAGAAATTGAATGATGGATTGTAATAACATTATAGTATGCATTCAATGTTGTTTTATCCAGTATTTTCCTTTGTGGTAGTCTAGAGCAGCAAAAAAGCAGTGGCCGTCACTGGTCAGGCATGCTAGCTGTGTTCCTGGGGGCTAGTCCAATAGTGAGCAGGATGCCTCTACATGTTTAACCCTTTGTTAAACCTCTCCATTTCAAGACACATCTTTAACGCTCACACAGCCTTGTCATAGTACTCGCAGCCTCTTTCAAACACATGGACAAGAAATACACTTATCAATTCTCTCGCCTAACTACAAAATAGTGTTTACTCACAATGATGGGATACTTAGAGATGTCATTCACTCTCGTTCTCACTTTTTATGGCACTCATTTAAGACACATTAGTCAGACCTAAGGCAAAGCCGGCAGCCCCTGACAGGTCGCTGGAGAGAAGGAAGCAGACAACACACGGTGCACTGTAATTATCTGTAGGCTACTGTAAATCCTAATATTTCCATCCCTCCCCAGCAAACTAAAGTTGGTTCTGTGAAAGTTCCAAGAACATTCGTTAGGTCTCGGCAAATGTTCTCATAACACAACAACTGTCCAGTTTTGGTGATGATTATAGAATATTTGCATAAAACATTTGCCTTATGTCCCAAGAATGTTCCTAGAATGTTCCTAGAATGTTCGTAGAATGTTCCTAGAATGTTCTTAGAATGTTCCTAGAACACATTTCATCTGTTCTTTTAAAGGTTCTCAGAATGTTTCATTAGGTTGTGGTAACATTCTGATGGGAACATTAGGGGAACATCACAAAAGATGTGTTCCCAAAACACACCTGTCCAGGTGTGCGGCTTAAATCTCCAATGTTTTATTTTAGGGTGTAAAAAAAAAAATATTCACCTGATGTTACAAGAACGTTCCCAGGATACATTTAATATGTTCTATAAAGGTTCTCAGAATGTTTCATTAGGTTGTGGGAACAGTCGGGTGGGGATATTGTGGGGAAATCACAAAACAAAAGTTCCAAAAAACACAAAAAAAACTGCCCAGTTGTACAGATGATTCTACAATGTTTATTTTAGGATGCAAGAACGTTCCCAGAGTCTTCTTCTTTATGGTCAATCAGGAATTCCATCCTTCCTTTAGACATAGCAAAAAAATAATAATTTGTTTTACCTTTGTTTAACTAGGCAAGTCAGTTAAGAACTATTATTTACAATGAGGGCCTAGGAACAGTGGGTTAACTGCCTTGTTCAGGGGCAGAACGACAGATTTAGACCTTTCCGGTTACTGGCCCAACGCTCTAACTACTAGGCTACCTGCCGCCCCACTCAGGGAAATACGGGTAACTGGGTTGTTCACCCAACCTCTTTATATACTGCATACTTCTGGACCATATTTACAAGGAATCCAAAACTATCAGTTCTTATCTAGGATCACTTTTGCTTTTTAAAAAGTCAATTTTTACACAATGTTTTATTTTTTTGTGAGTCTAAATTCTGTATTTCTGACCGTGTTTATACATTTGGATGAAATAAAGCCATCCTTTCTTTTAGTAGAGTATATCTGAGCTTTAATTTCCATTTTTTTTTCAAAAGAAACATGAATATGTGGGATTGAACCTGCAATCTTCAGCTCTGCAGTCAGATCATTAACCCTCTGCGCCAACAGGGGATAGCTGTGGCCTTGTGGGTTTTTAGCCAAATATGGTCAATCAGGATGTGGCCTTGTGGGTGACCCAATCAGGACACAGAACACCATTTCTGAGTTATTCCAATGTTTCCATCCTCTTCATATGCTGTGATTTTATAACACTATTTTATAGTTTTCTTTCTTCATCATGTGTTGAAAGTCTTAAGAAATGGGATATTAGTTGGATAGAGATTCCTTTAAATAGCTTGTATTCATGCTTTTTAAAACACAGATTCAGAACCTTCAAACTAAATAAGAAAACTTCTTGACTTTTTTTCTGCATTTCAAAATCACAGCGTATGAAGAGGATGGTCACATTTTAATAACTCAGAAATTGTGTTCTGTGTCCTGATTGACCATATTTGTCTGAAAACCCACAAGGCCACAGCTATCCCCTGGTTGCGCATGGGATAGTGAAGACTGTACCATACAGGTGTCCTGTGCAACTGAACTTAAACAATGCCATCACAGCTGATCATGTTCCAAATATGCCAATTGTCATGTCCCCACAATGTTACCACAACCTAATCAAACATTCTGGGAACCTTTTTAAAGAACAGACAAAATGTGTTTTGGGAACACTTGTAACATCAGGTGAAAGTTTTTTTCTGTACTCAATAGAAACATTGTTGAATCATCTGCACAACTGGACAGTTTTTTTTTTTGTGTGTGTTTTGGGAACATATAATTTGTGAGTTCCCCCACAATGTTCCCAACTAGATTGTTTCTTTAGGTTGTGGAAATATTCAGGGAACCTTTAAAGAACAAATCAAACGTCTTACAGGAACGTTCTTGCAACATCAAGTGAACGTTTTACACAAACATTCTATATTATTCACTATGAATGGACCGTTTTTTTTTGTGTTATGAGAACATTTCCCGCAACCCAGCGAATGTTCTGGGAACTTTTCAGATAAGTTATTTTGGTTTGCTGGGAAAACATTGCTGGTACATTGTGTTATTACGTTACCTGGAAACCTAATGAGAACGTTTGGGGAACGTTCTGTGGTGGTTGTTACAAATGTTGTTTACGACATTTTAGTGAACGTTAGGAGAACACTATTTTTTTGTTGTAAAATATAAATATTTATCAAAAACATCTGAATTGGGATGTTATCATCCTGATGTAAAATTAAACTTAAATAGGAAGTTTATGTTCCTGCTTTGGCTTGTTGACACCTCCATTCACTCTGTAAATGATTTTAATTCACAAGTGGCTTTTTTGTTTTTTTTCTGAACATTTTACATCATATGTTTTATGTTGTTGTTGTTGTTGTTGTTGTGGTGTTCATTTTGAGCCGCCAAATGATTTCTGATTAATGCCACTATGCTGAGCTTCTTTACAAGTTGTGTCAAATGGAACATTTAGTAGCTGCCTAAATACTAGAGCAGCTTTCTACTGACAGGCGGAGTCTACTCTTCCAACTAGTTCTGCAGCTGTTGCAGTTCTAGGCAGTTCTAGGCAGTTCTAGGCAGTTCTAGGCAGTTTTAGCAGTTCTAGCAGTTCTAGGCAGTTCTAGCAGTTCTAGCAGTTCTAGGCAGTTCTAGCAGTTCTAGGCAGTTCTAGGCTGTTCTAGCAGTTCTAGGCAGTTCTAGGCAGTTCTAGCAGTTCTAGGCAGTTCTAGGCAGTTCTAGGCAGTTCTAGGCAGTTCTAGGCTAATTGCAATACTACTATGTGTCGAAATATATTTAGTGTCTGGACTTTATACCTGGATAATGTTTGTCAACAGGCTACTTTTGAAAATGTGTTTCGTAACATTATTTCACCTCTGGGGATAATGTGTTCTGGGACATTTCTGGGAAGTTGTACCCCTGGCAACATAATTATTTGCATGGATTGAAACTTTGATACAATACCTGCATCTTATTCAATATAACAATAATACAAATAATATATGGCAAACAATTGTATTTGTGCATACATTTTACGTATGGGTGGCCCCAGCGGCGATCAAACCCGTGGCCTTTGGCGTTGGAAATGCCTTGCTCTACCTACCTAGCCTCACAGCTCCACATATTTGATTGTATCTTGTGAGAAAATGGCAATACATTTTAATATTTTTTACGTGAGCATGAGATGAGACTGTGTGCTGGGGACTGTGTGCTGGGGGAGAGTAGACAGTGATGTCATTTCACCATAGAATAACACAGAGCTGCTCCAAACCTCACCAAGGCTAACATGTGGGCTCCAGCCAATTGGGGTTTAGGATGTCTCCCTGGCAACCAGGCGACTATGCAGCAGGCTTTGCGTGAAATTTGGAGAGGAATTCCGTGTGTGTGTGTGTGTGTGTGTGTGTGTGTGTGTGACTTTGAGAGTCATTTATTTGTTTTCAGAACAAAGGGAGAAAGCAGAATAATCCTAATAATACATTCAATATCAGTATTTTTGGTCACCATCTTTCCAGAACACAAAAGCAGATCCTTCGTTGAGAATAATAGTTGAAGTGCATCTCAATGGATTACATGATTGTTTGTAAATGTTGGACGGCATCCCACTAAACATTTCCAACGTCCATGTACAGTACAGTGCCTTCAGAAAGTATTCACGCCCCTTGTTGTTAGAAAGTGAGATTAAAATGGATTTGATTGTCATTTTTGTTGTCAATGATCTACCCAATATACTCTGTAATGTCAAAGTGGAAGATAACTCTATAGCATTTGTAAAAAAAAAAAAAATACGAAAAATAAAACACTAATATGTCTTGATTAGATAAGTATTCAACCCCCTGACTCAAACACATGTTAGAATCACCTTTGGCAGCTATTACAGCTGTGAGTCTTTCTGGGTAAGTCTCTAAGAGCTTTGGACACCTGGATTGTACAATATTTGCACATTATTATTTAATACATTCTTCAATCTCTGTCAAGTTGGTTGTTGATCATTGTTAGACTCTAGTCTTGCCATAGATTTTCAAGACTATTTAAGTCAAAACTGTAACTAGACCACTAAGGAACATTCAATGTCATCTTGGTAAGCAACTCCAGTGTATATTTGGCCTTGTGTTTTAGTTTATTGTCCTGCTGAAAGGGTCATTTGTCTCCCGGTGTCTATTGGAAAGCAAACTGAATCAAGTTTTCCTCTAGGATTTTGCCTTTGCTTAGCTCTATTCTGTTTCTTTTTATCATAAAAGAAACTCCCTAGTCCCTTGTCGATGACAAGCATACCCATAACATGAAGCAGCCACCATCCTTGAAAATATCAAGAGGTACCCATCAGTGATGTGTTATGTTGGATTTGCCCCAAACATAACGCTTTGTGTTCAGGATACAAAGTTCATTGCTTTGCCACATTTTTTGCAGTTTTACTTTAGTGCCTTATTGCAAACAGGAAGTATGTTTCTAAATATTATTTATTCTGTACAGGCTTCCTTCTTGTCACCCTGTCAGTTAGGTTAGTATTTTAGAGTAACTATAAGTTACTCTGTAACTGTTTTAAAGTCACCATTGGCCTCATGGTGAAATCCCTGAGCGGTTTCCTTCCTCTCCGGCAACTGAGTTAGGAAGGACGACTGTATCTTTGTAATGACTGGTTGTATTGATACACCTTCCAAAGTGTAATTAATAACTCAAAGGGATATTCAATGTGTGTGTTTTATTTTTATTTTTTATACCTATCTACCAATAGGTGCCCTTCTTTGTGAGGCAATGGAAAACCTTCCTGGTCTTTGTGGTTGAATCTGTGTTTTGAAATGCACTGCTTGACTGAGGGACCTTACAAATAATTGTATGTGTGGGGTACAGAGATTGCACACACAGTGAGTCCATGCAACTTAATATTTGACTTGTTAAGCAAAGTTTACTCCTAAACATATTTAGGCTTGCCATGACAAAGGGGATGAATACTTATTGACTCAAGACATTTTGGGATTTTTACTTTTTAATTAATTAGTACAATTTTCTAAAAACATAATTCCACTTTGGGGGTATTGTGTGTAGGCCAGTGAAAACAAATCTACATTTGATCTATTGTAAATTCAGGCTGTAACATAACAAAATGTGTAAAAAGCCAAGGGGTGTGAATTCTTACGGAAGGCACTGCATTTCCTGGTTGTGGCTGCTCCTGACGTGGAAAACCGTAGCTCCTGACGATTGTTCCCCTGGCGATGGAATTCTAGGGGCGCTTTGTCCGTTGGGACAGGGCTCGAACCCACAGGACTCTTTTCTAGCTATGTTTATATTACTTCTGCTCAGAAAATATTTCTCAGTTTACAGAGACAACAGAGCAACCCTCCTTCTAGAACAGTAAATAAAAAAATAAAAAAAACTTAATTAATAAGGAGGAAGAGCTCTGAGGATTTTTTTTTTTTTATAGCAGTTTTCTCTGAATGAAATGCCATATTCGTCACTCATTTCAATTCAGGCAGATTTGACAGGGCACGTTCCGTTTTAGTAAACCCTCAACACGTCTTGAGTGGTTGATGCTGAAAAGAGCAAACGAACACAGTCGTTCAGTCCTGAACACACACATCCCTCGTGGGTGATGATGTTCTTTGTTGTGCTGATGGGGACTTTTTTTTGGTCAGTGGCCATTAGCGAATCCTTATTTTTTTTAAATGTTGTTTTTTAATTAACTAGAGCTCAGGACCCCGGTTTAAAATGCTGACTAAGAAGATTTTTTTGACCTGCATGCATGTTTTTAAACCTACACTATCCTTGACCCCCCCCCCTCATGTCTTATCCACCCACAGGGGGAGAAACAATATTTATACATTTATACACTGTATTTGAGCGTGGTAGGCTTTTGACTATGGTCCTACAACCAATTCATGCCCTTTCTTAGGGACTGTTGGGTTCTATGGTTGTGTGGAGATTTTCAGGGATGTTCTCTTTACGTGAAGAGATTAGAGCGTCTCCTGTACTTTTTGGCCAGTTGTACTGGATTGTTAGCAAACACAGAAAGCCCTGAGGTATTTGCACATCAGTCTATGAGAGGTTATTTCAGAAAGAGCAAGTGGAGAGCATTTAGCTGTTAAATCAAAGAATTACACGGAGTGATTTGAAGAAAAAGTTATATTTTTAATGTATATGTATGTGTATATATATGTGTGTATATATATATATATATATATCTATGTGTGTGTATGTATGTATGTATGTATGTGTGTGTATGTATGTGTGTGTGTCTATATCTATCTATCTATCTATCTATCTATCTATCTATCTATCTATCAAAATAACATTTTAGTAAACCCTCAACATGCCTTGAGGGTTGATGCTGAAAAGTGCAAGCAAACACAGTTTAGCAAAATGCTCTTTTCAGCATCAACCACTCAAGCAAGACATGTTGAGGGTTTACTAAAATGTTATTTTTATATATATATATATATATATATATATATATATATATATATAGATGTATATATTCAGAAGAAAATAGCCCAAGTTAGCAGCTTGTACAATATTGACAAGATATTGCTTCAGCTTGCCTGGCCTCTGGCTCAGCAGTGTGTTTAGCGTAGCTTTAGCTTGGGCGTGCTCAGTAAGGAAGTATCTAGTTTCATATCAACACATCCTTCTCAGTCCTACCATCCAAGTGTGGTGATGCAATTATCTATCATTCCATAATGCGCATAGTTTTCACTCTTCTATTTTAATTTTTTTTGAGCTGTTTTTCTGCTTCTGTACCAAACCACTCAGTTGTTTTGGACGCCACATTGTTGGTGACAAGATTATCCTCACGTTCTTTTCTTTCAGTTGACAGGATACATGCATTTTTATTTTATTTTTAGTGTGCAAGGTACAATTTTGTTGACAAATCGTTGCCTGGTCTCCGATTTAAAAAAAAAAAAAAAACTTAAGGACACTCCAAAATTACTAGTAAGGCGTCATCCAAAATACGATGCCGGATGTTTACAGGTTTTGGCAGTAATGAGAATCAGTTTCAGAAACCACTTTTCTTTTACGTTTTATTACAGTACAAAACTATTCATTAATTACTTTTTTTTTGCGCTTTTCTCAAAATTGTCTGTCACAGAGCACTTAACAAAAGGTCCAGATCTGAAACTCCCGCTGAAGTCATTTGACGCTCGAAACAACACAGCCTCTTCCTCCCTAAAGGCCTGACAACCTCAACGTGACTGTTTATGTGTTAATACTATAGTTTGAATAGCCCATTCCTGACCCTGTCAGCGAGAGCGATCCATCTCTCTAACGAGAAAAGGAGCGCGGTGTCACAGATACAGGATGAAGACTCCCATGTAATATTGTACCAATTGTTTTACTGTAAAAATATATATATTTTACCAGGTAAGTTGACCGAGAACACATTCTCTTCTACAGCAACAACCTGGTGAAGAGTTAAATGGGGGGGGGGGGATGAATGAACCAACTGAAAGCCGGGGATGATCAGGTGGCCACGATGGGGATCAGATTGGGAATTTAGCCAAGACACCGGGGTTAACACCCCTACTCTTGCGATACGTGCCATGGGATCTTTAGTCACCACAGAGTCGATCAACAAGTAGATGACACTCAGCTTAAATGCACACAAGATATTCAAGAGTCCACTGTTCATTATTTTATTCAATTTCACAATCTTGTCTGGGTAGTGAGTTGTTTTCTGTAGAAATATTGAGCAGGAAAGCAACCCTCGATTCCTGTGAAGACAGACAATGATGTACACAGCTCCTACCTCTGTAAGTCACTCTTACTCACAGGCAAATATTAGTAAAATGACTTGGATCCCCCCCAATATCATTCAGGCAACGTGACGTTTCTGTAAGATTCTGTAAGATCTTCCTGTTCTCTCGGGATGGCCCTTTTTCGCACACACATGTGGAATGGAGTCAGGGAGCTAGCCTCCTCCCACTTCCTGTACGTTAGCCCCCCCCCCCCCCCCCGTAGTGGAATGCTTCTCCAAATACAGCGGCCCACCTCTTCTTCCACCGGGGTGCGAGGAGTAGCTGTCACCACTGTGGCAAGTGCTGCCGTGCCGGCGCTGTGTACCCAAAGCCCCGCTCTCGCGCCCAGACGCCACATTCTACCAGCGTGTGGAGACGCAGGCGCAACCTGACAGAGCCCCCACACAAGAGTATTTGAGTAGAGGGACTGCTCCTTGCCCATAGCCACGTAACTACGGGTGGCATAAACACTGAACTGTGAGTGGCATAAATTGTTTGTGATTAATGACAATCCACTATCACCATACAAGCAGAGTGACGCCACTTGAGTTACATGTTAACCCATAAGAGACTGGGTAACATGTTAACTAACCCATAAGAGACTGGGTAACATGTTAACTAACCCATAAGAGACTGGGTAACATGTTAACCCATAAGAGACTGGGTAACATGTTAACTAACCCATAAGAGACTGGGTAACATGTTAACTAACCCATAAGAGACTGGGTAACATGTTAACTAACCCATAAGAGACTGGGTAACATGTTAACTAACCCATAAGAGACTGGGTAACATGTTAACTAACCCATAAGAGACTGGGTAACATGTTAACTAACCCATAAGAGACTGGGTAACATGTTAACTAACCCATAAGAGACTGGGTAACATGTTAACTAACCCAAAAGAGACTGGGTAACATGTTAACTAACCCATAAGAGATGTGAGACTACTCTGAGCTATCACTGATAGCCCCTAACCCCTGCCCCCACCTTCCCACTTTTTCATATACCCCCTCTTCATCTTCTAATGAGATTAGGTTACCCCATGTTTCTGTAGCAGCTGACTGACACTGATCTGTAATTTTATCACTAACTGTGACACTAAGCTCCCCTCCGCTTTGTCCTCAACGGAGGGGCAACGGAAGACCGGGCTCCTAATCCCCTTATTTGTGTCAAGCACGGAGGAAAATGGCGGAAAGAACAGTTCAGAATGGGATGGGGCTCTATAATTACTCCCACCCCCCAACCAACAAAACCCTCCTTGGCCAAATGAGCATGAGAATTATATCCCCCCCGGTGCACTTCCAACACCCAGCTCTGCCAAGAGTATTGATTTGGCAAAATTCCCTGAAGTATCTTTTCATCGTTTGGTGTCGGGGCCTTTTTCATATTTCCAGTTTTAAAAAAGTCAGTGGTTGCCAGTTCTGTCTGTGTTCTTTTCAGTTAGACTCCTCTTTTTTTTTTTAATTTTTTTAATGCTGGCTTTGCCAATATTGCTTTTAAATTCTAGATCTCCCTCTTTCTCTCTTCAGGTTGATACGGTGTACTTGAAGGATGAAAGGAAGGAGTTTGCTCTCACTCTCTGTGAGAGTGTATTTGATGATTCCACTCTCTGTGAGAGTGCATTTGATGATTTCCTCTATGCTACATTAATACCATAGACTTGGAGAAAAAAAATGTAGGCCAACCTCCTCTTCCACAGTTCATTGAAGGCCAACAGCGAGAAATATCATGAATTCATGAATTCCAATTATTTTAAGGTAAAAAAAAAAAAATAGTATATATATATTTGTTTATACCTTAAAATATATGTATATAAAAAAATCTGTTGCTGTAAATACTGCCGTTAAAGTGGATAGAGGTGAATAGGGAGACGTGTTTGGATGGTGGTCAAAGGTCTGCCATCACCACATTTGGCAAATATCATGAGAAACACAAAGGCCTTGCCCCCCCTCCCCCCACCTGTCGCTTCCAGGAATGCCGCAGGAAAGCCCCCCCCCCCCCCCCTCGCTGGGTTTCCTTTGAGTACAGTGCCTCGAAATGGACTGGAAAGTGTCGCTTCAAGATGCCACTCTTTCTGTATGGAACCTCTGCAGTCTGCACTCGCTGTACAGTCCTATACTCCCCTTTATGGACCTGGGCATCATGCATTCCTTTGTGCACACACCCTGGTTGGTCATGTTTCCAGGTGGGGGAGTCCACCCATGGAAGGGGTTTATTTATTTATTTGGCCTTTCTAGGGATTATTGTCCTATCCACCGTGCTTCTACTCCTGCATTGCTTGCTGTTTTGGGGTTTTAGGCTGGGTTTCTGTACAGCACTTTGAGATATCAGCTGATGTAAGAATGGCTTTATAAATACATTTGATTTGATTGATTTTCACCTCCAAGTGTTTTGGAAGTCTGTTAGGGCAAAAGACCAGATACACTGAAACAAATGTCGTTACTCTAAAAGTCCCATTAGGTGGTCTGATTTTCAGATACGTCACGTGAACAGGACAATCGGGGAAATGGTTCTTATTGCAAAGCATGTCAACGTTTTTGAAACAAACTATTTATATTCATCTGACTATACATGTAACCGTGAGCTCATTGGCTTCCTCTCAGTTCTGTTGGGGAAGCCGGTGATCTAACCGAGCCTTGGTCTGGCGTCTACCTCCCCAAACCCTCTGCACCACCGACTCCTCCGCATTGAGCTTCAATTCTTCTTCGCGCGAGTTAAAGAGACAACGTTTTTTTGAGAAAAGACGTAGTTGCAAAAACCTCTATCGTACGTCATTGTCGCACTTTTTTAGACTCAAATCAAAGAGAAGTTAAGGAGGAATTTATTGTGAAATCTTTGTAGCCTTTTTTGTAAAATGATCCGCGTAGCTGTAGACTTCACACGACTAGTGAGGATATACGGCCTCTGACACCTTTTCACTTTTTATATATATTACGGTGGAATCTGTTGCTAGGAAATCGGTGTAGGTTTCTTTACAAAGCGTCTCCTTGCGACCTCAGACACGTTATCTTCCTTCGGTCTGGCTACGTGTTCCTCCCTGTTACACAAGACGATAAAGCCTGTCAGTGAAACTGTGGAGCCTCTTACATGTTTTGCTATCTGCCCCCTCTGTCCAAGCCAACCATAATTCATTAGTAAACGAGAAGGCATGCAGGGTGTCACATTGTAAAAAATTAACAGCTTTGTTTTATTAGAAACCAAAAGATCTAGAGTGTTCTCCATCTATCAAAGGGAAGGAAGTGTACCAGGGAGTACATCCAGGACCCGGGCACAGCGGGCTGTCGGTAACTCTAAATATGCTCCATCCCTCTTGGAGTGCGAAGCAGGGGGGAATAAACGCTCAGTAAACCCAAAGAAACAACACTGGGACCAGCAATAGCTCCTTTAAACTCTCTCTGTTTGGGTATTACAGAGCTCCTTTAAACTCTCTCTGTTTGGGTATTACAGAGCTCATTTAAACTCTCTCTGTTTGGGTATTACAGAGCTCCTTTAAACTCTCTCTGTTTGGGTATTACAGAGCTCCTTTAAACTCTCTCTGTTTGGGTATTACAGAGCTCATTTAAACTCTCTGTTTGGGTATTGCAGAGCTCATTTAAACTCTCTGTTTGGGTATTGCAGAGCTCCTTTAAACTCTCTCTGTTTGGGTATTGCAGAGCTCCTTTAAACTATCTCTGTTTGGGTATTACATAACTCTTTTAAACTCTCTCTGTTTGGGTATTACAGAGCTCCTTTAAACTCTCTCTGTTTGGGTATTACAGAGCTCCTTTAAACTCTCTCTGTTTGGGTATTACAGAGCTCCTTTAAACTCTCTCTGTTTGGGTATTGCAGAGCTCCTTTAAACTCTCTCTGTTTGGGTATTACAGAGCTCCTTTAAACTCTCTCTGTTTGGGTATTACAGAGCTCCTTTAAACTCTCTCTGTTTGGGTATTACAGAGCTCCTTTAAACTCTCTCTGTTTGGGTATTACAGAGCTCCTTTAAACTCTCTCTGTTTGGGTATTGCAGGGCTCCTTTAAACTCTCTCTGTTTGGGTATTGCAGGGCTCCTTTAAACTCTCTCTGTTTGGGTATTGCAGGGCTCCTTAAGTATTGCAGCTGATCACCAACCACTCTCATGGCAAAAAAAACCAAAAACAACCCTCAGTGAACATTTTGCAGATAGGCTTTCATCGCCTCCCGAACAACTTCAGTCAACCCTTGCCCCGACACCACTCCTCCTCCCCTCACCCCATGCTCCTCTAACTAAAGTGATTTGTGCCACAGTTCCTCTGACCCCAATGGAGCTTGAAAAATAAGAGTTTTTATTGAGCAGATCTAAATAAATAGAGCTGCATAGGGAGGGAGGGGCTTGGTGTCTGGTTAATATGGGGAGGGAGGGGCTTGGTGTCTGGTTAATATGGGGAGGGAGGGGCTTGGTGTCTGGTTAATATGGGGAGGGAGGGGCTTGGTGTCTGGTTAATATGGGGAGGGAGGGGCTTGGTGTCTGGTTAATATGGGGAGGGAGGGGCTTGGTGTCTGGTTAATATGGGGAGGGAGGGGCTTGGTGTCTGGTTAATATGGGGAGGGGCTTGGTGTCTGGTTATATATGGGAAGGGAGGGTCTTGGTGTCTGGTTAATATGGGGAGGGAGGGGCTTGGTGTCTGGTTAATATGGGGAGGGAGGGGCTTGGTGTCTGGTTATATATGGGAAGGGAGGGTCTTGGTGTCTGGTTAATATTGGGAGGGAGGGGCATGGTGTTTGGTTAATATGGGGAGGGAGGGGCTTGGTGTTTGGTTAATATGGGGAGGGAGGGGCTTGGTGTCTGGTTAATATGGGGAGGGAGGGCCTTGGTGTCTGGTTAATATGGGGAGGGAGGGGCTTGGTGTTTGGTTAATATGGGGAGGGAGGGGCTTGGTGTCTGGTTATATATGGGAAGGGAGGGTCTTGGTGTCTGGTTAATATGGGGAGGGAGGGGCTTGGTGTCTGGTTAATATGGGGAGGGAGGGGCTTGGTGTCTGGTTATATATGGGAAGGGAGGGGATTGGTGTCTGGTTAATATGAGGATGGAGGGGCTTGGTGTTTGGTTAATATGGGGAGGGAGGGGCTTGGTGTTTGGTTAATATGGGGAGGGGCTTGGTGTCTGGTTCGTATATGGAGGGAGGCGCTTGGTGTCTGGTTTGTATAGGGAGGGAAGGGCTTGGTGTCTGGTTCGTATAGGGAGGGAGGAGCTTGGTGTCTGGTTTGTATAGGGAGGGGCTTGGTGTCTATGGTTCGTATAGGGAGGGAGGGCTTGGTGTCTATGGTTCGTATAGGGAGGGAGGGGCTTGGTGTCTATGGTTCGTATAGGGAGGGAGGGGCTTGGTGTCTATGGTTCGTATAGTGAGGGAGGGGCTTGGTGTCTATGGTTCGTATAGTGAGGGAGGGGCTTGGTGTCTATGGTTCGTATAGTGAGGGAGGGGCTTGGTGTCTATGGTTCGTATAGGGAGGGAGGGGCTTGGTGTCTCTGGCTAATATGAGTTCTGTAGGACTAAGTGCTTCTCCAGCGATGACAGCTGCTGAGTATGTATGCCGTTGTTAGTCTGTGTAGCAAGCCTGGCCTCTTCTTAGTCCTCAGAGACGATGTTTACGCCCTTGTATGCTCACAGGGAGATTATGCAACCTGACAGTTGTGAGGGGTATCTTCCATTCGTTGTATAGAGGTTAATTAAGGATACATGCCTGAAAGGTTTTTCATCACTTTAAAGGAATGGCTTTAGCAATGAAAAAATGCTGTGTACGAGGATCCTGATTGCCATTTTGTTGTCTTAAGTATGAAATATGAATCTTCGCTTTTTTTTGTGTCTTTGTATCTTAAATACTAACTTGTCAAGGACTTTGCCTCCTACTGCATTAGAACAAAAATTATTAGCCCAGGTTCAGTGCTCAGAAGGATTTAGAGGCAGATAAAATATTGCCCTTCCTTGGCACGCTTCTAAGTCTCTCCCCAGTGACCTCAAAACATCTTACTTGGCATGAGAAGAACATCAGCCAGTAGCAGGATAGGAGGCTGAAAGTGGAGCACATCTCTGTCCACGCATCCTTTATAAATAGCAACCTAGCCTTGCTCTGTTAGATTCAGAGGTTGTACGTGGAAACTGATACTTACAGGAGAAAAGCCAGTTGATGGAGACGTGTGTTTTCTTCACACCGTATCGCCCCCCCCCCCCCTCCCTTTCGAAAGGAACCCTCTGTGTTCGACCACCCCGGGGGGTCCACAGGGGCTTGGGCAGGGTTGGGCGGTCTCAGACGCATGCCGAACATTCTAAGTGGATGATGTGAATGTGGTGCCAACTTTGGGCGGCTGACTCTTCTATTCCCTGGCTCCAGCAGGTGGACGGATCCTGGCGTTCCCTTGCTCTTAATTCCCTCCTAACCATAACTTCCACTCGCTTGTACTTTTTCATTAATAAAAGAAAAAAAAAATATATATATATTTCTTGCCACTCTTGGCTCAGTCTTCATTAGTTTCGTGCGTCAATAATTTTTCATTTAATTTTTCTCATCGAAGGGCTTCTGAAATGTAAGGCCTAATTCTAACTTCACATCAATATGTGATTCACGTGTAAGCTTCATGCCTGTTTAGGTAGAATTCAGCCCTTACTTTTAGGTAGAATTCAGCCCTTACTTTTAGGTAGAATTCAGCACTTACTTTTAGGTAGAATTCAGCCCTTACTGTTAGGTAGAATTCAGCCCTTACTGTTTAGGTAGAATTCAGCCCTTACTGTTTAGGTAGAATTCAGCCCTTACTTTTAGGTAGAATTCAGCCCTTACTTTTAGGTAGAATTCAGCCCTTACTGTTTAGGTAGAATTCAGCCCTTACTTTTAGGTAGAATTCAGCCCTTACTGTTTAGGTAGAATTCAGCCCTTACTGTTTAGGTAGAATTCAGCCCTTACTGTTTAGGTAGAATTCAGCCCTTACTTTTAGGTAGAATTCAGCCCTTACTGTTTAGGTAGAATTCAGCCCTTACTGTTTAGGTAGAATTCAGCCCTTACTTTTAGGTAGAATTCAGCCCTTACTTTTAGGTAGAATTCAGCACTTACTGTTTAGGTAGAATTCAGCCCTTACTGTTTAGGTAGAATTCAGCCCTTACTTTTAGGTAGAATTCAGCCCTTACTGTTTAGGTAGAATTCAGCCCTTACTGTTTAGGTAGAATTCAGCCCTTACTGTTTAGGTAGAATTCAGCCCTTACTTTTAGGTAGAATTCAGCCCTTACTTTTAGGTAGAATTCAGCCCTTACTTTTAGGTAGAATTCAGCCCTTACTGTTTAGGTAGAATTCAGCCCTTACTGTTTAGGTATAATTCAGCCCTTACTTTTAGGTATAATTCAGCCCTTACTTTTAGGTAGAATTCAGCCCTTGCTTTTAGGTAGACTCCCCCTGTGCTGGTAGACTCCCTCTGTGCTGGTAGACTCCCTCTGTGCTGGTAGACTCCCTCTGTGCTGGTAGACTCCCCCTGTGCTGGTAGACTCCCCCTGTGCTGTGTAAAGCCATACACCCCAGCAGTAGGTAGTGCTCAGGGTAAAGCCATACACCCCAGTAGTAGGTAGTGCTCAGGGTAAAGCCATACACCCCAGCAGTAGGTAGTGCTCAGGGTAAAGCCATACACCCCAGCAGTAGGTAGTGCTCAGGGTAAAACCATACACCCCAGCAGTAGGTAGTGCTCAGGGTAAAGCCATACACCCCAGCAGTAGGTAGTGCTCAGGGTAAAGCCATACACCCCAGCAGTAGGTAGTGCTCAGGGTAAAGCCATACACCCCAGCAGTAGGTAGTGCTCAGGGTAAAGCCATACACCCCAGCAGTAGGTAGTGCTCAGGGTAAAGCCATACACCCCAGCAGTAGGTAGTGCTCAGGGTAAAGCCATACACCCCAGCGGTAGGTAGTGCTCAGGGTAAAGCCATACACCCCAGCGGTAGGTAGTGCTCAGGGTAAAGCCATACACCCCAGCGGTAGGTAGTGCTCAGGGTAAAGCCCAGCAGTAGGTAGTGCTCAGGGTAAAGCCATACACCCCAGCGGTAGGTAGTGCTCAGGGTAAAGCCATACAGGCCTCCCCTCCACCCAGCATTACTGCTGCTTTGACACGGCCCAGCAGGGGGAGCTGACGAGGGAGAAGAGGTGCGCTCAGGCCTTCCGCTGGGCTCGACGCCTGGGATGGCATGATACAAAGAGTCCCTCTCCATGCCTGAACACATGGAATCTCCTACTCTGCTCTACGTCCAATTGGCTAATCTGAACCCTGTGTAAAAGTACCTCCTGGGTGACCTGAGGTTCACTGCCACTGCACGAGATGTCATGAAGCATCACCTGTTTGGTGCTGAAATTGTTGTTGTGAACTGACTGATCTCCACGTAGCTACAGTATTAGAAGGGTTGGCTCTGACCGAAATACTGCAGACTGACTGATCTCCACGTAGCTACAGTATTAGAAGGGTTGGCTCTGACCGAAATACTGCAGACTGACTGATCTCCACGTAGCTACAGTATTAGAAGGGTTGGCTCTGACCAAAATACTGCAGACTGACTGATCTCCACGTAGCTACAGTATTAGAAGGGTTGGCTCTGACCGAAATACTGCAGACTGACTGATCTCCACGTAGCTACAGTATTAGAAGGGTTGGCTCTGACCAAAATACTGCAGACTGACTGATCTCCACGTAGCTACAGTATTAGAAGGGTTGGCTCTGACCGAAATACTGCAGACTGACTGATCTCCACATAGCTACAGTATTAGAAGGGTTTGCTCTGACCGAAATACTGCAGACTGACTGATCTCCACGTAGCTACAGTATTAGAAGGGTTTGCTCTGACCGAAATACTGCAGACTGACTGATCTCCACGTAGCTACAGTATTAGAAGGGTTTGCTCTGACCGAAATACTGCAGACTGACTGATCTCCACATAACTACAGTATTAGAAGGGTTTGCTCTGACCGAAATACTGCAGACTGACTGATCTCCACATAACTACAGTATTAGAAGGGTTGGCTCTGACCTAAATACTGCAGACTGACTGATCTCCACGTAGCTACAGTATTAGAAGGGTTGGCTCTGACCGAAATACTGCAGACTGACTGATCTCCACATAACTACAGTATTAGAAGGGTTGGCTCTGACCTAAATACTGCAGACTGACTGATCTCCACGTAGCTACAGTATTAGAAGGGTTTGCTCTGACCGAAATACTGCAGACTGACTGATCTCCACGTAGCTACAGTATTAGAAGGGTTGGCTCTGACCGAAATACTGCAGACTGACTGATCTCCACGTAGCTACAGTATTAGAAGGGTTGGCTCTGACCGAAATACTGCATGCTGTTGTTTAGCCTTCTCTTTTAATGCATTTAATGCCTTTTATTAGCCATTATTTCAATTATCTGGAAGGCTCGTTAGGTACCCATAAAACTTTAGCATATACTTATTCTTCGGGGCGGGGCGGGGGGTGGGGGTTCAGAGATGCTAGTATCTCTTTACACTCCATAATGGCCTGACGCTGCATCTGAACTTTGCTCTGGAAGACAGATAATTCAATTTCCTCTTGTTATTGTTTTTTTGCTTACCCAGTATCCCAGTGCTTTCTTTGTGTGGTGTCTCCCCAAATATTTTCCCTTGACTCTGTAGTGATTTATAGTCTCTCTCTCTCTCTGTAGTTGGATATTGTTTGCAGTCATGTAAGACTTGAGGGATGGCCTTTTGCTTTGACTTCACTGTTGATCTGTAAATCATTAAGACGGCAAACCACATGATTACGTGGTACAGTATGACGGTGACACCACTTCCATTTTTTTTGGGGGGGGGGGTGTGTCCTGTCCTGTTTAAGTTTATTGATTGTCGCTCACAGATAAAACAGAAGAAGTGGGAAATTTACACCGTAAAAAAATGTCGTAGTAAATAGCTAACAGAAAAACACATACATAGTACATTTTGAGTGGTTTAAACACCAAACTCATGCTTTTTTATTTTATGTGAGGCAAATCACCCTGCCACCTTCCTCCACCTCTGCTGTGTGGTTTGAAGTGAGTCCTGTGTCTTCACCATGAGCAGCACTCCACCCCTCAGCTTGGAATGGCATGTGTGTGTTAGTGAGAGCACTGTCAACACGGCGGTGCGAGCCGAGCCTGGACCGGGCGGCCTGGGAGAGTTTTTCGAGAGCAGGCGTGACCACATGACGCCCTCTCACCTCACCGCACTCGTGGCTGACACATCCATGCGGGAAAAGTAGTGTCCATCACCCACCCATGCACACACTTCCATGCATGCCAGGTTAACTTAACAGGTTGACCTATCAGGTTGACTTAACAGGCCACGTTAACAGGTCGACTTAACAGGCCGACTTAACAGGCCGACTTAACAGGCCGACTTAACAGGCCGACTTAACAGGCCGCGTTAACAGGTCGACTTAACAGGCCGACTTAACAGGCCGACTTAACAGGCCGACTTAACAGGTCGACTTAACAGGTCGACTTAACAGGTCGACTTAACAGGTCGACTTAACAGGTCGACTTAACAGGTCAACTTAACAGGCCACGTTTACAGGCCACGTTAACAGGCCACGTTAACAGGCCACGTTTACAGGCCACGTTAACAGGCCACGTTAACAGGCCACGTTAACAGGTCGACTTAACAGGTCGCACACACGCACACCTTTTATTATATTGCAAAACAAATTGGTCAGTTTAATTCTGCCAGAATGAGGAATGCCTTCCAATGCATTTTTAGTTTGAGTGAACTCACTAAATGTACACTGGTGTACCAAAATTCTCTACCTCCTGGGTACAAATACCCACGCAGGCTTGGGACCCAGAACATGGCTGCTCGGGTGACCCACTGTGAGATAAGGGATCTCAGAGAGCCGTTGGGAGCCAACATGTTTGAGCTCTGTGGGAGGCAGCTTGATGTGCACTGTTTGGGGAGGAACGTTAGGACACACCCACTCAGAGAGAATACGCAGGTTTTACAAACCTCAGGGAGAGAATAGGCAGTGATTGGTCAACAGTAGGGATTCTTTAAAAAAAAAAGTATTTGTTGTCATTAAATGAGAGACAACTTGTTTTCATTCACATTTTTTCACTGAGAAATCCTGCCCCAAGCATCTTAGTTAGATTTAAAATTGCGCTACTAAGATCACTTTGGCAAAAATGTTCAAATTAATGACAGATTTCTTGAGCTATCTTAGATTAATTTAGACTATTTTGAGGAAGCTACAGTGTCTCAAAATGGACAAACAGTACTATTGCTGCTCTTTTCTCGTTTTTCATGCGAAGGTATTTTAAGGGGGAATGCAAGCACACTCGTTCGGTTTGCCTAGCCGACTTCGGCTAGCCGCCAGCTGAACTGAAACATGCCGAGACCTTAATAGTTCTCCGACCACCTCTGCTGAAAATGCATGGTGGGGGTTTTAAGCCTTGATGAACAACTGTTTCATTTGTTTACACAATGTTAGCAATGTCTAAATCAGATGCTAAGATAATTATGGAAAAACAGAGTCGAGAGTGATAATCATTAGCATGTGTTATTGAGGTGCAGAAATATGATGAATTCTTCTGACTCAGTGACTGTCATTTTTCCCATGATGCATCCCAGCTTCCCATATGTACTGTAAGGCGGCCTAACCCAATTTTTTGGTTAATTTATATCTCATGTTCTGTTCTCCCTCTGTGATTCTACTAAGCCTCTGCGTCATGATGTGCATTGTAGCGCCTTGGCATCTCAGTGGAAACTATTAAACCCCCCACCCCCACCCACCCTCCTCCACCTGTGCTAATATGTCTCCACTCATTTTCAATAATTCTTTGTTTATCATTTTATTTTGTTGGCGAGACTGTTTGTTTAAATCCTTGACAGGCGGGCAGAGCCCACTAAAGAGAGGTATTTTGTTGCGTGGACCTCGTAACTGTCCGATTTAGGACACATCCCAGGGTGGGAAACCGTGTTGCTGTGAATACAATTTGTTGTATTTTTGTATTCATTATTTTTATTGACAACTGGAAGGAAAATAAGAAACCGATTCTACGGACTTGAGAACAATGACCGTATGAAGAAAAGAGATATCTTTGTCTCATTGGGTTGTCATGTCCTTTTTCTCCATGTCCAAGCCTTGATCAAACCACAGCTCGGTTAGAGTTTTTTTAGGATCAGATTTGACGTGTTTCGCTTCTAACAACAAACAGTACGTTTTTTTTTAGTTGTAATCTGTACATTTGACTCACTGGCGTAAGGCTGTGTGGTTCTACAGTTGAATTACTGATAAAAATCAAAGTAACGATTTGTATGTGCAGAAGCTCATCTTACTCGGACACCGTTCTCTTCCAACAAATAGCTGAGAGTGGTTTCTAATTGTTTTTGGCTTTAAACTTCGTTCTTTCTTGTTGATGTTTTTCATAGTTGTCCCACAAATTCCTTGTTTTTTTTAACCGTTTCGACGGATAGAGAAGGCCTGACAATGCATTGGATCCATCAGTGTAATGTAGACTGTGATTTGCTCGAGTGTGTGTCTAGAGAACCATGAAAATCAAAATCACGTACGGGTCCTTGTCCAACAGAGAGAAATCAGAACAATAATAGAAGAATAATAACATGAGGAATAAATACACAAATAAGTTTAACCGGTCTAAGGCACTGCATCTAAGTGCTAGAGGCGTCACTACAGACCCTGGTTCGATCCCGGGCTGTATCACAACCGGCCTTGATCGGGAGTCCCACAGGGCGGCGCAAAATTGGCCATGCGTCGTCCGGTTTAGGGTTTGGCCAGAATTGTAAATAATAATTTGTTCTTAACTGACTTGCCTAGTTAATTAAATAAAGGTTAAATAAAATACATTTAAAAACGATATACACGGGGTACCAGTACCAAGTCAATGTGCAGGGGTACGACGTAATTGAGGAAGACATGTACATATAGGTAGGGGTAAAGTGACTAGACAACAGGATAGATAATAAGCAGTAACAGAACTTATAGGATGAGTCAAAAGAGTTAATGCAGATCGTCCGGGTAGCTATTTAACTAACTATTTAACTAACTATTTAACTAACTATTTACCTAACTATTTACCTAACTATTTAACTAACTATTTACCTAACTATTTAACTAACTATTTAACTAACTATTTACCTAACTATTTACCTAACTATTTAACTAACTATTTAACTAACTATTTAACTAACTATTTAACTAACTATTTATCTAACTATTTAACTAACTATTTAACTAACTATTTAACTAACTATTTACCTAACTATTTAACTAACTATTTAACTAACTATTTAACTAACTATTTAACTAACTATTTAACTAACTATTTACCTAACTATTTAACTAACTATTTACCTAACTATTTACCTAACTATTTAACTAACTATTTAACTAACTATTTAACTAACTATTACCTAACTATTTAACTAACTATTTAACTAACTATTTAACTAACTATTTAACTAACTATTTACCTAACTATTTAACTAACTATTTAACTAACTATTTAACTAACTATTTAACTAACTATTTAACAGTCGTATGGCTTGAGGGTAGAAGCTGTTCAGGGTCCTGTTGGTTCCAGACTTGGTGCACCGGTACTGCTTGCTGTGGGGAGAGGACAGTCAATGACTTGGGTGGATGGAGTCTTTGACAATTTTTAGTGCCTTTCTCTGACACCGCCTGGTATAGAGGTCCTGAATGCCAGGGAGCTTAGCACCAGTGATGTACTGGACCGTACGCACTAGTCTCTTTAGCGCCTTGCGTTCGGATGCGTTCGGATGCCAAGCAGTTGCCATACCAAGTGGTGATGCAGCCAGCTCTCAATGGTGCAGCTGTAGAACTTTTTGAGGATCTGGCCCATGACAATTATTTTCAGCCTCCTAAGTGGGAAAAGACGTTGTCGTGGCTTCTTCATGGATGTGTTGTTCTGTGTGTGGGCCAGGATAATGTGGGCTAGGATAATTATTTTTGTGGACTCCGAGGAACTTGAAGATCTCGACCCGCTCCACTACAGCCCTGCCGATGTGGATAGGGGCGTGCTTTCCTGTTGTCTTGCTGACATTGAGGAACATGTTGTCCTGGCACCACACTACCAGATCACTGACCTCCCTATAGGCTGTCTCATCGTCATCGGTGATCAGGCCTACCACCGTCATGTTGTCAGCAAACGTATTGATGGTGTTGGAGTCGTGGGTGAACAGGGAGTACAGGAGGGGCCTAAGCACGCACACCTGAGGGGCTCCCGTGTTGAGAGTCAGTGTGGCGTTTATGTTGTTACTTACCCTCACCACCTGGGGGCAAACCGTCAGGAAGACCGGGATCAAGTTGCAGAGGGAGGTGTTCAGTCTCAGGTTCCTGAGATTAGTGATGAGCTTTGAGGGAACTATGGTGTTGAACGCTGAGCTGTAGTCAATGAAAAACATTCTTACGTAGGTGTTCCTCATCTAGGTTGGCGAGGGAAGTGGACTGTTGGGGCGGTATGCACATTGAAATGGGTCCAGGGTGTCTGGGATGATGGTGTTGATGTGAGCCATCACCAGCCTTTCAAAGCATTTCATGGCTACAAACATACCGGGTGATAGTCATTTGGACAGGTTACCTTGGACAGGTTATCTTGGGCAGAGAGACACTGGTGGTCTGCTTGAAACATGTAGGTATCACAGACAGGGTCAGTGAGAGCTTGAAAATGTCAGTTAAGAAACTTGCCAGCTGATCAGCGCATGCTCTGATTACACATCCTGGTAATCCATCTGGCCTTGTGAATGTTAACCTGTTTAAAGGTCTTACACACATTGGCTAGGGAGAGCGAGATCACACAGTCATTCGGAAAAACTGGTGCGCTCATGCGTGGTTCAGTGTTGCTAGCCTCGAAGCGAGCATAGAAGACATTCAGCTCATCTGGTAGTCTTGTGTCACTGGGCAGCTCGCAGCTTATATGCGTCTGGATTAGTGTCCCGCTCCTTGAAAGCAGCAGGTCTAGCCTTTAGCTCAGTGCGGATGTTGCCTGTAATCCATTGCTTCTGGTTGGGATATGTACGCACGGTCACTGTAGGGACGACGTCGTCGATGCACTTATTAATGAAGCCGGTGACTGATGCAGTAAACTCCTCAATGTTATCAGAAAAATTGGGAACATATTCCAGTCTGTGTTAGCGAAACAGTCCTGTAGCGTAGCATCCGCTTCATCGGACCACTTCTGTATTGAGCGAGTCACTGGTACTTCCTGTTTAAGTTTTTGCTTGTAAGCAGGAATCAGGAGGATTGAGTTATGGTCAGATTTGCCAAATGGAGGGCGAGGGAGAGCCTTGTATGTGTTTTTGTGTGTGGAGTAAATTTTGGATCAGTTATAGTGAAGACTGGTACATGTTATCAGAAGGGCCCAATCCCAAACCAATTAATTTCTACCTCTCCAATCCGTCAGTTAGTATGAGAGTGAGTCATTGGATCAGTTTACAGTTGAAGTCAGAAGTTTACATACACCTTAGCCAAATACATTTAAACTCCATTTTTCACAATTCCTGTTTTTCACATTTAATCCTAGTAATAATTCCCTGTCCCAGGTCAGTTAGTATCACCACTTTATTTTAAGAATGTGAAATGTCAGAATAATAGTAGAGAGAATGATTTATTTCAACTTTTATTTCTTTCATCACATTCCCAGTCGGTCAGAAGTTTACATACACTCAATTTGTACTTGGTAGAATTGCCTTTAAATTGTTTAACTTGAGTCAAATGTTTTGGGTAGCCTTCCACAAGCTTCCCACAATAAGTTAGGTGATTTTTGGCCCATTCCTCCTGGCAGAGCTGGTGTAACTGAGTCAGGTTTGTAGGCCTCCTTGCTCGCACACGCTTATTCAGTTCTGCCCACATATTTTCTATAGAATTGAGGTCAAGGCTTTGTGATGGCCACTCCAATACCTTAACTTTGTTGTCCTTTAAGCCATTTTGTCACAACTTTGGAAGTATGCTTGGGGTCATTGTCCATTTGGAAGACCCATTTGCGACCAAGCTTTAACTTCTTGATTTGATGTCTTGAGATGTTGCTTCAATAAATCCACATCATTTTCCATCCTCATGATGCCATCTATTTTGTGAAGTGCACCAATCCCTCCTGCAGCAAAACACCCCCACAACATGATGCTGCCACCCCCGTGTTTCGTGGTTGGGATGGTGTTCTTTGGCTTGCAAGCATCCCCCCTTTTTCCTCCAAACATAACGATGATCAAACAGTTCTATTTTTGTTTCATCAGACCAGAGGACATTTCTCCAAAAAGTACGATCTTTGTCCCCATGTGCAGTTGCAAATCTTGGTCTGGCTTTTTTTATGGTGGTTTTGGAGCAGTGGCTTCTTCCTTGCTGAGCGGCGTTTCAGGTTATGTCGATATAGGACTCGTTTTACTGTGGATATAGATACTTCTGTACCTGTTTCCTGCAGCATCTTCGCACAAGGTCCTTTGCTGTTGTTCTGGGATTGATTTGCACTTTTTCGCACCAAAGAACGCGTCTCCTTCCCGAGCGGTATGACGGCTGCATGGTCCCATGGCGTTTATATTTGCGTACTATTGTTTGTACAGATAAACGTGGTACCTTCAGGCGTTTAGAAATTGTTCCCGAGGATGAACGAGACTTATGGTGGTCTACAATATTTTGTTCTGAGATCTTGGCTGATTTCTTTTGATTTTCAAATGATGCCAAGCAAAGAGGCACTGAGTTTGAAGGTAGGCCTTGAAATACATCCACAGGTACACCTCCAATTGACTCAAATGATGTCAATTAGCCTATCATAAGCTTCTGAAGCAATGACATCATTTTCTGGAATTTTCCAAGCTGTTTAAAGGCACAGTCAACTTAGTGTATGTAAACTTCTGACCCACTGGAATTGTGATACAGTGAATTATAAGTGAAATAATCTGTCTGTAAACAATTGTTGGATAAAATACTTGTGTCATGCACAAAGTAGATGTCCTAGCCGACTTGCCAAAACTATAGTTTGTTAACAAGAAGTTTGTGGAGTGGTTGAAAAACGAGTTTTAATGACTCCAACCTAAATGTATGTAAACTTCTGACTTCAACTGTAGGATTGGACCCACAAGCCACTGCACTTGTTACTCCCTCAGCAGGAGGAGCACATGGCATGAGATGTAGCTGGCTTGGGAATGTATTTAACATCTGTAATTCTGGATGAAATTCATGTGCACCCATCGCCCAAGGCGGCATCTAAAGCAAGATCTCTGTACCTGGATGTCCACCTACCTTTGACTAATGCCCCTCTTTCACCTTCAATAGCTTTCTCCCAGTCCTATCCATCTCCATCATCATTGATAGGAAGACAATGCAAAGCTATCTGTATGCCATTGTTGTGCATTGACTAATAGGGTCTTTTTTGTAACTAGAGCGCCCATCTTGAACGCAGCAGGGCTTTCCACTGTTTTAGCAGTTTGTCTTCTATTTATTCTCTATGTATCTGGCTTTCAGAGGTGTAACTGTATCTGTTCTCTGAGATGCCATCCCTTCCACTCCCCTCTGCTGAAATTAGGACATGAATACCGGTAGCAGCATATCAATGATGCCTGTGTCCAACACCCCTGTGTTCTCACCCTCATTGACATCTGGGTTTTTTTTGCAATTGACATCCAACCTATTTTTGAAAAGTCAAAATCACCTCCTCTACATGATGGAATCAACTCCCCTACCTGAAAGAATCAACGCCCTTACCTGATAGTCAACTCCCCTACCTGAAAGAATCAACGCCCCTACCTGATAGAATCAACACCCCTACCTGATAGAATCAACTCCCCTACCTGATAGAATCAACTCCCCTACATGATATAATCAACTCCCCTACATGATATAATCAACTCCCCTACCTGATTGAATCAACTCCCCTACCTGATTGAATCAACCGAATCAACTCCCCTACCTGATTGAATCAACCGAATCAACTCCCCTACCTGATAGAAACAACTCCCCTACCTGATATTATACCCGCCCCTACCTGATATTATCACCTCCCCTACCTGATAGACTGTAGATAATGTGTTTTGTTTATTTTTCAATGCTCTCAAAGAACAATTTCTCACTCTGGCAGTTGGTTTGAAAAGCTAATATTATGGAAGGGGGAGCATGAATGACGTGACATGGGTGGGGGGAGTATGAATGACGTGACACAGGGGGGGTCATGTTGGCGTGACACCCCAGAGGGGGGTAATATTGGTGTAATATCAGGCGGCTCCACAGTCGAGGTGGGCCGCCTAACTCCTGTCTGTCTCATTTGCAGGCGAGGTGCGTGTCACCAGAGTACTGTGATGTTATGTCAGCTCTGTAGGCCCTGAGAGGAGGAGGGGTGGTTAAATCCCTCTTCTCTCTCACACACACACACACACACACACACATGGTGCATACACACCCACCGTGACACACACACTCAGACAGAGACACACACACACACACACACACACACACACGCTCTCAATCATGGTTTCAGACACACAGGCATATAGACACACACACACATGCACAGTGACTCAGAGGACAGCAACTGCCTGCTCTGACAAGAAGTGTGTTTGCCAGTCCGATTTGGCTGGGGTTTTTTCTTCCCCCTCCTCTCTCCTTTAATCATTTTATTAGTGCCGTGGGCCTCTCCTGGGAGCCCGGCCGGCATTTAGCAGTCTGAGACGGCACACAGGACCCCGAGGGGTTGTCCAAGCCATGCCTGCTCTCAACCACCAACATTATTAGCTTCTCTCCCTCTCTCCGAGGAGCACCTCCCTCACTCCTTCTCGCTCTTTCCTCTCCTCTCTTCTCTTTCTTCTCTGTCTTCCTTCTCTCTCTCTCCTGTCTCTCTTCTGTATTTTCTCCTCCTCTTTCTCTGTCTCTCTCCTCTCTTTCTACTCCAAAGGAGCACCTTCCCTGCCTTTTTTTCTCTCTGCCCTCTCTCTCCCTGGAGAGAATGATTGAGATGAGGA